>NW_025936849.1:11809-19097 GCF_000764305.2 Hyalella azteca | reverse complement strand
GGCCAGGGTGTTACTGTGGGGCCAGGGTGTTACTGTGGGGCCAGGGTGTTACTGCGAGGCTAGGGTGTTACTGTGGGGCCAGGGTGTTACTGTGGGGCCAGGGTGTTACTGTGGGGCCAGGGTGTTACTGTGGGGCCAGGGTGTTACTGTGGGGCCAGGGTGTTACTGTGGGGCTAGGGTATTACTGCGAGGCTAGGGTGTTACTGTGGGGCCAGGGTGTTACTGTGGAGCCAGGATGTTACTGTGGGGCTAGGGTGTTACTTTGTGGAGAATTCTTTGGGCTAAGTTTGCAATTATTGAGTGACGAATGTATATTCGTTAATATTTATCTTATTGCCAAATTACTAATCAGTTCGCCAATGTAAATAAACTAATATTTAATAGACCAAGTAATGAGTTTAAAATTCTAAAGCTAAGGCAACACATTCACGAGAGTTATGGTTTTGGGCCGCATTAACAAATTTGTTTTGGACAAAAACAAATAAACATATTTCCAAATGTTTTTGAAAATATGTCATTCATTTTCAATATCCATGTTGATCCAAAATATGTGATTAATTTTCAATTTTCATGTTGATCTAAAATCATTTTTATTTTGATAATTTGACACAACACGAACTTTATGTAATTGTAGTGGCATTGATACGCGGAATCTTTTTCCTTCAAAATACCTTAACTGAAAATTAAACGAAGGCCTCGATTGTTCATGCTGGCAAATTTTGGGTGCCTTTTGCAATACTTGGCTTAAGTGTTGCTGGGTGTTGCTGGGTGTTGCTGGGTGTTGCTGGGTGTTGCTGGGTGTTGCTGGGTGTTGCTGGGTGTTGCTGAGTGTTGCTGGGTGTTGCTGGGTGTTGCTGGGTGTTGCTGGGTGTTGCTGGGTGTTGCTGGGTGTTGCTGGGTGTTGCTGGGTGTTGCTGGGTGTTGCTGGGTGTTGCTGGGTGTTGCTGGGTGTTGCTGGGTGTTGCTGGGTGTTGCTGGGTGTTGCTGGGTGTTGCTGGGTGTTGCTGGGTGTTGCTGGGTGTTGCTGGGTGTTGCTGGGTGTTGCTGGGTGTTGCTGGGTGTTGCTGGGTGTTGCTGGGTGTTGCTGGGTGTTGCTGGGTGTTGCTGGGTGTTGCTGGGTGTTGCTGGGTGTTGCTGGGTGTTGCTGGGTGTTGCTGGGTGTTGCTGGGTGTTGCTGGGTGTTGCTGGGTGTTGCTGGGTGTTGCTGGGTGTTGCTGGGTGTTGCTGGGTGTTGCTGGGTGTTGCTGGGTGTTGCTGGGTGTTGCTGGGTGTTGCTGGGTGTTGCTGGGTGTTGCTGGGTGTTGCTGGGTGTTGCTGGGTGTTGCTGGGTGTTGCTGGGTGTTGCTGGGTGTTGCTGGGTGTTGCTGGGTGTTGCTGGGTGTTGCTGGGTGTTGCTGGGTGTTGCTGGGTGTTGCTGGGTGTTGCTGGGTGTTGCTGGGTGTTGCTGGGTGTTGCTGGGTGTTGCTGGGTGTTGCTGGGTGTTGCTGGGTGTTGCTGGGTGTTGCTGGGTGTTGCTGGGTGTTGCTGGGTGTTGCTGGGTGTTGCTGGGTGTTGCTGGGTGTTGCTGGGTGTTGCTGGGTGTTGCTGGGTGTTGCTGGGTGTTGCTGGGTGTTGCTGGGTGTTGCTGGGTGTTGCTGGGTGTTGCTGGGTGTTGCTGGGTGTTGCTGGGTGTTGCTGGGTGTTGCTGGGTGTTGCTGGGTGTTGCTGGGTGTTGCTGGGTGTTGCTGGGTGTTGCTGGGTGTTGCTGGGTGTTGCTGGGTGTTGCTGGGTGTTGCTNGGCTGCTCCATGCACGGCTGCTCCATGCACGGCTGCTCCACGCACGGCTGCTCCACGCACGGCTGCTCCACGCACGGCTGCTCCACGCACGGCAGCTCCACGCACGGCTGCTCCACGCACGGCTGCTCCACGCACTCGTGGAGCAGTACACTCGTGACGCGTACACACGTGGCACGTACACACCTTACAAGTACACACGTAACACGTACATTCGTGCCGCGTGCTTTAATGCGTGAGACTTGTACCAAGATCCCAGTCCGAAATTCTCGCAGCGACAAGGCCGTTCGGCGCCGGCACCTTCGTCACCAAGCCAAACTAGGCCGGCACTGAGCCGCATTACGCGGACGATTTGGCCGAGCCTGGCGGTGGCCTCGGACGTTTTCTGGCCGACACGTGTGAACATTAGTGGGACATTCCGGCCGTGATACTGCCATGGCGCGGCACTGGTGCGACCGTTGGGGCAGGCATGTTCACCGGCATGTGGCTCTCCGACTGCGATGATTTTTCACTGGAATATCAAATGCCCTCGTGACACAAGCAGCATATCACATACCCTCGTGACACAAGCAACATATCACATGCCCTCGTGACACAAGCAACATATCACATGCCCTCGTGACACAAGCAACATATCACATGCCCTCGTGACACAAGCAACATATCACATGCCCTCGTGACACAAGCAACATATCACATGCCCTCGTGACACAAGCAACATATCACATGCCCTCGTGACACAAGCAACATATCACATGCCCTCGTGACACAAGCAACATATCACATGCCCTCGTGACACAAGCAACATATCACATGCCCTCGTGACACAAGCAACATATCACATGCCCTCGTGACACAAGCAACATATCACATGCCCTCGTGACACAAGCAACATATCACATGCCCTCGTGACACAAGCAACATATCACATGCCCTCGTGACACAAGCAACATATCACATGCCCTCGTGACACAAGCAACATATCACATGCCCTCGTGACACAAGCAACATATCACATGCCCTCGTGACACAAGCAACATATCACATGCCCTCGTGACACAAGCAACATATCACATGCCCTCGTGACACAAGCAACATATCACATGCCCTCGTGACACAAGCAACATATCACATGCCCTCGTGACACAAGCAACATATCACATGCCCTCGTGACACAAGCAACATATCACATGCCCTCGTGACACAAGCAACATATCACATGCCCTCGTGACACAAGCAACATATCACATGCCCTCGTGACACAAGCAACATATCACATGCCCTCGTGACACAAGCAACATATCACATACCCTCGTGACACAAGCAACATATCACATGCCCTCGTATGTGCCACATGCCTCCATCACCCACGTATCCATGTCATCAAGCAATACTTCAAGCTGGCTGATCAGCATGTTTGTCCAGCAGCAATTAAATCCATAATTGCCACTGCCTCTCCCCTCAGTCCCCTCAGTCCCCTCAGTTCTCTCCTTGGATTGCTTTCATTAGACGTCACATACACAAATTATTCGCTGCACTAAAAACAATCGAGAATTTTTGCTTCTCCGTAACCCAATTAGAGGTTTTAGGCTCGTTCATTGGTTCGTTGTTGACCAATCGCAGGACTTGTAAGAAATGTGCCATGGGGGGCGGTGTGCCATGGGGGGGCGGTGTGCCATGGGGGGCGGTGTGCCTGAGGGGGCGGCGTGCCAGCCAAGTGGCACGCGATTGGTGCCCACGCAGCCCCCGAGGGGAGACAACGCGAGGGTAGAGGCCGGCATATCCGAGGGAAGGCTGGCCCCTGCGCACGCATTCTGGGCGGCCTGCGTCGTGACCCTCATCCTTAGCCTATACCCTCACCCTTAGCCTATACCCTCATCTTTAGCCTATACCCTCACCCTTAGCCTATGCCGTCACCCATAGCCTATGCCCTCACCTTTAGCCTATGCCCTCACTCATAGCCTATACCCTTATCCTTAGCCTATGAACTTACCTTTAGCCTATACCCTCACTCATAGCCTATACCCTTATCCTTAGCCTATGAACTTACCCTTAGCCTATACCTCACCCTTAGGGTATGTCTTCATCCTTAGCCTATGCTCTCATCCTTAGCCTATGCCCTCACCCTTAGCTTATGCCCTCACCTTTAGCCTATACCCTCAACCTTAGCCTATACCTCACCCTTAGCCTATGCCGTCACCCTTAGCCCATACCCTCACCCTTAGCCTATACCTTCATCCTTAGCCTATACCCTCATCCTTAGCCTATACCCTAACCCTTAGCCTATACCTGATCCTTAGCCTATACCCTCACCCTTAGCCTATACCCTCACCCATGACCTAATTTCACCCTTAGCCAATGCACTTACCCTTAGACTATACCCTCACCCTTAGACTATACCCTCAATCTTAACCTATACCTCACCCTTAGGGTAAGCCTTCTACTAGCCTATACCCTCACTCTTAGCCTATACCCTCACCTTTAGTCTATACCCTGAGCATATACACGGATATATACAGTACACCTAAACCTTCATCCTTGGTTAATACCCTCACCCTTAACTTATGCCCTCACTCCTAGCACAAACCCCCAACTTTAGCCTATGCTTTCACCCTTAGCTATACCCTCACCCATAGCCTATACCCTCACTCTTAGCCTATACCCTTAACCAGCCTATACCCTTACCTTTAACCTATACCCACACCCTTAGCCTATGCTGCCACCCTTATCCTACACCCTCATGACCTTTAGCCTATGCCCTCATCCTTAGCCTATGCCCTCACCCTTAGCCTAAACCCTCATCCTTAGCCTATGCCCTCACCCTTAGCTTACGCCTTTACCCTTAGCCTATGTCATCACCTTTAGCCTATGCCCTCATCCTTAGCGTTTGCCCTCACCCTTGGCCTATATCCTAACTCCAATAACCTCTTTCACCCAGTTCCCTCTCTTAACCTCAACCCTTCAGCCTAACTCATCCTATCTTCATCCTATCAACATAGGTTGCTCTAATACTACCCTATCAGTCTCTACTTAATTGTTTCCTGCTTCTTCTCTCTTTCTTTTTTCCGTCTCTCTCTTTCCCCCGTTTCCTGGTCCCCTCTCCCCATGTTCCCCACCCTGACACTTTACCACCATATGTTGCCATCCCCCAGCATCTTACCTCATCTTCTAATGTCACTCTTTACCTACACTCTCCGACTTCACTCTTTACACACTCTGCATTCTCTACACGCACTCTACGCGCTCTAACTTCTCTACACTCTCTAATTATATATCATCTTGAAAGTATGACAGAGGTTGTGCGAGTCATGTCGAGCTTGCAATAAGTTGCCCAGAGGCTGCACTTCAAGCCCGGCCAAAGTGGACATTGGCGGCTGATTTACGTGCTCCCCGAGTCCTGGGCAGTATCTGTTTCATATGTTGCATAATCGGGCATGCATACAAATTTTGTTTGGGACAGATAGCCCCAACATGCACTCCATACCCCACTCTCACATATAGCCCCAACATGCACTCCATACCCCACTCTCACATGTAGCCCCAACATGCACTCCATACCTCACTCTCACATGTAGCCCCAACATGCACTCCATACCTGACTCTCACATGTAGCCCCAACATGCACCCCGTACCTCTCCCTCATATGTACCCGCAACATACCTACGTTCCAAATCTCAACCCTCTTCCACTTGCCTCCATCTTAGCTCGTTACCTTCACCGTCATCTTTATTGTCCTTCTTCCCCTTCTTGCTCCCCCCCTTCCGTCCCATGTGATAGAACATTTCCCCTTCTCTCCCTCTTTCCCTCATTCCCGTCATGCAGCGGCTAATTAAGTGCTGCTCTTCAATATGGCCGCGCAGTCTTTGGGTTGATACACAGTCTTGCTTTAATGAAGGGGGACCTGACCTGAAGGGGGCTTTGACCTGAAGGGGCCTTTTGAATGTTCATTTAATCAGGACAGAAAGCGGCCACTTTTCCTCTTGAAAGCGCATTCCCCATGCCGATCGTGGGTAATGGGGAGGGCATAGCTGGGCATTATATAGGGTTTAGTAAATTCTCCCCAATCCCACTTCTCCACGATTTAGGGTGTAATCCCAAAGAGGAGATGGAGGGGCAGGTGGAAAAGGAAGGGCAGATACGACAGGCAGGGTAGAAGCAGCAGGACAGGGAATAAGAGCGGGAGAGGTAGGAGTTATAGGTAAAGCAGAAGGAGTAGGTGTAGGCAGAAGTGGCAGGAGGTGCAGGTAGGGAAGATTTGGTAGTAGAGTAGGTAGAGGTGTTTGGGAACAGGAAAGGAAAGCAGTAGAAGCAATTGGAGATGGAGTAGGTGTGCCAGGAAGGGTATAGGTGGCAGGAGAGTCACGAGGGAAGGGAGGGGGCAGGAGGGACAGGAGGGGCAGGAGGGGTAGGAGGGGCACGGTAAGCAATGCAATAAGTGTGCACGAGGGGACGTTGATTGCTGAGGAGCGCTGAGAGCGAGCAGAGAATGGACGGACTAACGAGGGCATCGATGCAAGGGTAAGCGAGAGGGGAGACTAAAGCGAAGGTAAGCGAGAAGGGAGACTAAAGCGAAGGTAAGCGAGAGGGAAGACTAAAGCGAGGGTAAGCGAGAGGGGAGACTAAAGCGAGGGCCTTTTTCCCCTTGTGAGTAACCCTGACCCAGTTCAGCGCCAGTCACCACCCACAACTCAGGTCCCGGCAGCGTTCGTCCCGTACGTGACGCGCGCTAATGGGACGTTAGCCGCCCGTCCGCTTTTTTTTCTTTAATAAAAAACGGCGGACGTATGGACGGCCACCGATGGACCGGCGTAAGGGCGGCCAGTGAAAGGCCGGCGTATGGGCGGCCAGCGACTAGAGCGGGAGGGGAGGGGGGGAGTTCCGTCATTTTTTTTGTCAGTATTGTCTTTAGTTTTGTCATCAGTTTTACTGTCAGTTTTGTCATGACTGCCGAGGGGCGGGGGAGGGGGCCCAGGTTGTAATGAGAGGGGGAGGGGAGGGGGGCTTAGGCCGTAGGCTGGGCGGCGTTCAAGTCGCCAGCCGCGCCTACCAAATCACGTGGCGTCGCTAGCCTGATATTGTGGTCGGTATAATTTATTGAAATGCCAATGTTATCTTAACATAACATAATAATAATTATATCATTATGTTTGATTCATTATAATGTGATTATTAAGGCATATTAATATTGTACGGCATTGCCGCCATCATCATTATTGCGATATTACGTTGCACTGCCACCATTATTATTATTGTAATAATGCACTGAATTACACTAATATTGAATAGGTATTTATTTAATGTTCTCCAAATACTCGTTCAAGTCCAGGGATATTGGACCGAATATTTGACTACCTTCCACCCGCCCACATTAATAGCACGTGAGATACGTACACAGGTACGGGGACCGCAAGGCACGTGAGATACGTGCACAGGTACGGGGACCGCTGGGCACGTGAGATACGTGCACAGGTACGGGGACCGCAGGGCACGTGAGATACGTGCACAGATACGGGG
>NW_025936849.1:3680-10538 GCF_000764305.2 Hyalella azteca | reverse complement strand
GCCATGTGATGCTGCCATGTGATGCTGCCATGTGATGCTGCCATGTGATGCTGCCATGTGATGCTGTCATGTGATGCCGCCATGTGATGCTGCCATGTGATGCCGCCATGTGATGCTGCCATGTGATGCTGTCATGTGATGCTGCCATGTGATGCTGTCATGTGATGCTGTCATGTGATGCTACCATGTGATGCTGCCATGTGATACTGCCATGTGATGCTGTCATGTGATGCTGCCATGTGATGCTTCCATGGCCCAGCAATGAGGACAGCCCCCTGGCTGAGCCTATTGGCCCAGACCTGAAATCAACCCTCTGTCCCAGAGCCCAGAGCCCAAGGCCCATAGTCCAGGGCCCGGGTCCCAGATCCCAGGGCCCAGCTGTTATCAGTAAAGGCCCCAATTATGTTTTTCGGAAGCCAAACACGGCGGTTATCGCGCGTGTTTGTTTAGGGGCGCGCTATTCGGCGGTCCCTCGACGCCCTCATTTCGGGATCAGCAATCGCGTTCTAATACGCATCGTTTTTTATTACGCAGCAGCTTTTAATACGCAGGATCATTTAATGATTTTAGGCGATGCAGGTGCAGGGGTCCGGACAGGCTGCCATGCAGGACGATGCTGATAGCGGCCCCTGATGTCGACATCCTCATGCTGGCCCGATTATGTAATTATTTGTGGGATTGAAAATTATTTGCGGGATTACGCATTTATTTTGCGTAATAAACATTTAGTTGCGGGATTAGATATCACATCGACGGCAGGAAAACATCGCCGAGTCGCTGTTTAGGCGGTGATGCTTAAGATATTTAAGGCCCGTTTATGGCAAGGCTGTAATAAAACCTGTTGGCCATCTATGGAGTGGCTATGATAGGTCGTGTGATTAGTCGGCCAACCACTGGTCGGCCGTTTGTCGGTAATTCCTAAGCGCTTATATTATCCTCTCTATATAACGAAATTTGAATCCTGATCGACTCTGCAACAGGCGCCGCCCAGGACTCGGACATCACGTAAATCAGCCGCTAATGTCCGCTTCGGCCGGACATGAAATGCAGGCTTTGTGTAGCCTACAAGACTCGTTACGACCCTTGTCAGACTCTCAAGACAAACTTTTCATACTCTCAGAACACTCATGTCATACTCTCAGGATACACTTGTCATACTCTCAGGATGCACTTGTCATACTCTCAGGATGCACTTGTCATACTCTCAGGATGCACTTGTCATACTCTCAGGATGCACTTGTCATACTCTCAGGATGCACTTGTCATACTCTCAGGATGCACTTGTCATACTCTCAGGATGCACTTGTCATACTCTCAGGATGCACTTGTCATACTCTCAGGATGCACTTGTCATACTCTCAGGATGCACTTGTCATACTCTCAGGATGCACTTGTCATACTCTCAGGATGCACTTGTCATACTCTCAGGATGCACTTGTCATACTCTCAGGATGCACTTGTCATACTCTCAGGATGCACTTGTCATACTCTCAGGATGCACTTGTCATACTCTCAGGATGCACTTGTCATACTCTCAGGATGCACTTGTCATACTCTCAGGATGCACTTGTCATACTCTCAGGATGCACTTGTCATACTCTCAGGATGCACTTGTCATACTCTCAGGATGCACTTGTCATACTCTCAGGATGCACTTGTCATACTCTCAGGATGCACTTGTCATACTCTCAGGATGCACTTGTCATACTCTCAGGATGCACTTGTCATACTCTCAGGATGCACTTGTCATACTCTCAGGATGCACTTGTCATACTCTCAGGATGCACTTGTCATACTCTCNCTCAGGACACACTTGTCATACTCTCAGGACACACTTGTCATACTCTCAGGACACACTTGTCATACTCTAAGGACACAGTAACTGTAAGAGTGAAGCGACTGCTATAGGCAGAAGCCATTGACATCACTGGACTGTTGCACGAGTTTATTGCTTGAATATTTATTTCACAGCAGGCGACATAAGCAGCCAGGTGCTCTCATTGCGATTAAAACATTGTTGACAGCATTTCAGTTCCATTTAAATGCTGTCAAAAGTGGCAGCAATCATTGGCTGCTGTTTATATTAGAGCACTCCATGATTACCGTCAAATGCCAGCGACGCTAAAACTCCTGTCACAATCAGCAAGTTTTGCCGCGGACTCCTGTCAGGTGATGGACAGGAGGAGCTTTTGCATGCTATTGGACGAGCGGAATTACGATCACGACGATTGACAGGGAAATTAAATACTTGAGAATTGGAGGATAAAATCTAATGTGCGATGACGGACTGTGGAGCGCAAAGTATCAGCGCCCAGTCATCAGGTGTATCAGCGCCAGTCATCAGGTGTATCAGCGCCAGTCATCAGGTGTATCAGCGCCAGTCATCAGGTGTATCAGCGCCCAGTCATCAGGTGTATCAGCGCCCAGTCATCAGGTGTATCAGCGCCCAGTCATCAGGTGTATCAGCGCCCAGTCATCAGGTGTATCAGCGCCCAGTCATCAGGTGTATCAGCGCCCAGTCATCAGGTGTATCAGCGCCCAGTCATCAGGTGTATCAGCGCCCAGTCATCAGGTGTATCAGCGCCCAGTCATCAGGTGTATCAGATGAAAGGTTTTGCTGTCTTGAATGCCTGCAATTTCTTGCTACATCGCCGCGTTAATCCGCGACTTCAAACGAAGTTACCATGCTGGTTATCTTACGTTTTTATCGGTTATTTTGCAATCGATTCCTGGTTATTTAACATCGATGACCGGTTATTTTACATCGATTGCCGGTTATTTTATGTTGATTAAAGGTTATTCTACGTCTATTATCGTTTATTTTACATCGATTGCCGGATTTTTAACATCGATGGTCTACCAACATATAGGATGGTCTGCCAACGTATGGGATGGCCTGCCAAGATGTTATCCGCAGGCCTACCCATAGAGGCATGCAGCAGGCATATTCACAATAGATGCCTCATTCACTGTGTGTAACAGTAGTCAAATGTAATCATTAGGTCAGTTATTAGCAATAACCATCAGGCCTGTTATTAGCTATTGCCATTAGGTCAGTTCCTGACCATAACCATCAGGTCGGCCATTATTTCAATTGAACATATCAGTTGCATTTTATTTATACGGCTGCCTTGACCACACCCAGCGACGGGGCGCTGCCGTCCCCCGGACCAGAGGCACCGCGGGGGGCCCTGTTCTCAACAATTATTGTGAACATTTAATAACTTCTCTCGTTTTTTATTCATTTTGGTAGTAATTATAACAATAATCTGATATGCATTTGTCGAAGTTTGTGTGTTGTAAACTTGACGCCGAAATAAATAGGCTGTTGCGGGCGCGTATCCAGGATACTTATCGTGTCGGGATATTGTATATAGGGGCTGTTGGGGCGCGTATCCAGGCTACTTATCGTGTCGGGATATTGTATATCTGTCTCTTATACACATCTAGATGTGTATAAGAGACAGTGTCGGGATATTGTACATAGGGGCTGTTGGGGCGCGTATCCAGGATACTTATCGTGTCGGGATATTGTATATAGGGGCTGTTGGGGTGCGTATCCAGAATATAGATCTACCGCCGTGGGTAGGAAGGTTAAATCCGAGGGAAGGTGCTTGATTTAAGAATAAAAAAATATAACTCAGTACTCACTGCAGTGAGCGACAGAGAGCGCATTTTCTCGCCGACGAAACCGTGATGTCACGGACAGACGGAAGGACAGACATGACGAGCACAATAGCGCCTTTTTTCCATAAATGAGAAAATGCGCTAAAAAGTACATAAAAACATGTATGCGTGGGCCGAGGGAAGGGGCCATGTATGCGTGGAAGGTGTGGGCCGAAGAAAAAAGGTGTGGGCCGAGGGAAGGTGTGGGCCGAGGGAAGGTGTGGGCCGAGGGAAGGTGTGAGCCGAGGGAAGGTGCACAAGATGCACGTCTGCATTCGTGCATCCTCCGCCGAGGGCAATCAATAAGCCCTCGAAAGGCGGACGAGGGAAGGAAGGGTCAGAGCGTCAGGCAGCCGCTCAGGACTGCTCTGTGCATGGCATCCCTCTGACCTAACCCCTGCTCTGGCCTTACCCTAACTCTGCCCTAAGCCTCACTCTGCCCTAACCCTTTTGATCTAACCCTCACTCTGACCTAACCCTAACGCTGGTCTAACCCTCACTCTGACATAAGCCTTACTCTGGCCTAAATCTTACTCTGGTCTAATCTTAATTTTCAGCTAACCCTCACTTTGACCTTACCTGCACTCTGCCCTAACCCTTAATCTGGTCTAACCCTCAGTCTGACCTAACCTTCACTCTGGCTAACTCTCACTCTGGCCTAACCCTCACTCTGACCTAACCTTCACTCTGGCTAACTCTCACTCTGGCCTAACCCTCACTCTGACCTAACCTTCACTCTGGCTAACTCTCACTCTGGCCTAGCCCTCACTCTGGCTAACTCTCACTCTGACCTAACCCTCACTCTGGCCTAACCCTCACTCTGACCTAACCTTCACTCTGGCTAACTCTCACTCTGGCCTAACCTTCACTCTGGCTAACTCTCACTCTGGCCTAACCCTCACTCTGGCTAACTTTCACCCTGACCTAACCCTCACTCTGAGCTTCCCTGTGTTGTGTCTCCCCTCGTGGCTTATGAGGGCATTTTACACCGGCCCTCGTTTAGGCTAATTGCCTGCAAAGGGCACCGCAAATGTCACCGTCTCATTCCCGCGCGTTCCTACGGTCATCGCAAGTCAGGCTGGAATAATTTGCCAGGCAAATTATTTTTAAGTTCACTGTAAATCTTCAGGAGCTGAATTCAGGAATTGATTTACGATGTCGTAAGGAGCCTCGAATATTGGCCATTATGCTGCCACACGCCGTCCACACGCTCACGCCGTTCACACGCCGTCCACACGCCGTCCACACGCCGTCCACACGCCGTCCACAGCTCTAAGTCTTAGCTCGCCTTTCCCTCGCGCTTATCTTTAAGCGTATCCCCTCTCTCTCCCTCTCCTTCGCCCTCTCTTCTTGTCCCTCTTCTTCGCCTCTCTCCATCTCTCTTCTTCTTGCCTCTCGTTCCGTTTTTTTTTTTGCTCTGCTCTTGCTGCGCCTCTTACAACACCTCTTGCAGAACCTTTTGTCCTTATGTTAAGTTTAGGGCGTTCGTGTACATGGCCAAGCTGATGCACCGCCTTCGTCGTCCTCCGTCTCCAAGACTTGGATTGGCAGCTAGGTCGCTACAGAAAAAGATCCCTCCTTGAGGAGTCTGTACTCTGACCGCAGCGCGGTTTTTGAATTAGGGTATCCTGCATAGTCTTTTTCTCTTTTCGTTGTTATATTTCACTATTTTGAATATCTCGTTTTCAAAGTTGAAGGCCAGTTTGGTTATCATCTTATTAATGTACAATATACATATATACATCTCTCTTCTCTTCTCCAGTGAGTACAGTCCAAGGTGCTCCAGCCTGTCACAGTAACACAGGTTCTCATTCCATTGATCCTGGTCGTGAAGATCCGTTGGACTGCCTCCAATAATTGTTCAACCTTAGGACCTTTTGATGAGTTTAGGACTTCTCAGTCCATGGTCAAGCTGATGCTGCGCCTTCTCCGCCAACCGCGCTCTTTGAGCGGCGCCCAAAGCTGGCAGTAGTACTTCGAACTGGGAAGCACGAGAGGGTAATCATATTGGCTTCGCTTCTCCTATTCGAAAAGTCCGCCAGACCCACTCCATATGATATCTGCCTTTTACAACTATTGCCGCGATGTAGTCATTAATCAAACGTAGCTTTAGTACTCGTTAAAAGCTCGAGATCAGAAAAAAATTGGCTTGATTTACGCTTCCTGGCTTTGAGCGAACCGTGTATCTCATTACTTCTAACTCGGTGCCGTTGAGTTAGAACTATACTATAATACTATATATAATACTACTATACATAACTATATTCACTATATAAGGTCCAGTAACATATTGTCGACTAGTCCTCCTGTAACCTCTCGCAAATCAGATCGTCAGTGATCCTCATCAGCACTCTTGTATCCTCCGCAAATGACGATGTAGATGCATGGGAAAGTTCTGAGTCGATGTCGGCAATGTGGATGAGGAAGAGGATCACTCCAAGCACATGCTGTACCTCATGCAATACAAATCTTTAGCGACACAAGTCATCTATAATTCATCATTAGAGGAACAATTCATCAATAATTCATCATTAGCGGCACAATTCATTAACAATTCGTCATTACGCACCCCAAGCGCTGGCTTCGCTGCGCCGGCAATTAACGCGATTTATGGCGAGCGGCGCTGCGACCCACGACGCGTGCCGCATGAAGCATTGCTGCGCATGACGCATGACGGTTGACTGATGACGTTTGATACATGCGCGCATGACGCATGAAGCTTGGCCGCGCATGACGCATCGTCGCGCAGCGTATTTGCGTGTCAATTTTGGGCCCCGCGCTGCCATTGGGGAAACTTTTGGAAGGGCCCAAGTCCCCCATTGTCCCAAGGAGGGGGACTGGGGAAGAAAGGGAGGATGGCTGTGGAGGGGGAGGAAGGCTGGGGAATAAGAGGGCGGCTGGGGAGGAAGGGCTGCTTTGTTCTAGCCAAAAACTTTGGCTGCACCCCCATGCAGCAGCTGGGGAGCCGCCCTTGCGCAATAGGCACCCATGGGGAGCGTGGCTCCATGTTTGAGGGACGTGGGAGTGCCCAGCTGTCAAGGTGGGGTGCCCAGCTGCCCAGGTGAGGTGCCCAGCTGCCCAGGTGAGGTGCCCAGCTGCCCAGGTGAGGTGCCCAGCTGCCCAGGTGAGGTGCCCAGCTGCCCAGGTGAGGTGCCCAGCTGCCCAGGTGAGGTGCCCAGCTGCCCAGGTGAG
>NW_025936849.1:2502-2859 GCF_000764305.2 Hyalella azteca | reverse complement strand
CCCGTTACAGTGTCACCCGTTACAGTGTCACCCGTTACAGTGTCACCCGTTACAGTGTCACCCGTTACAGTGTCGCCCGTTACAGTGTGGCCCGTTACAGTGTCGCCCGTTACAGTGTGGTCCGTTACAGTGTCACCCGTTACAGTGTCACCCGTTACAGTGTCACCCGTTACAGTGTCACCCATAGCAGCTGCATTATTGGCAGGCATATTGGCTGGCATATTGGCAGGCATATTGGCAGGCATATTGGCTGGCAGATTGGCTGGTATATTGGCAGGCATATTGGCTGGCATATTGACTGGCATATTGGCTGGCATATTGGCTGGCATATTGGCAGGCATATTGGCTGGTATATTG
>NW_025936849.1:0-1323 GCF_000764305.2 Hyalella azteca | reverse complement strand
CTAGTTTTTATGATTGTATCTGAAATTGTTAGGCGAAAATAGCCTGCATGCCGAATTTCAGATCTCTAGAGCAATCAGAAGTGGGCTAATTTTTGTTGTCAATGTTAACAACAAACAAACAAACAAACAAACAAACAAACGCGAAGCTAAGCTAAGAAAAACGTGTTAATAACAAACAAACAAACCAACAAACAAACAAACAAACAAACAAACAAACGCGAAGCTAAGCTAAGAAAAACGTGTTAAAAAAGTAGGTTGAGTTGAGTGGGTTGAGTGGGCATGGGTGTACAGAGTGGGCTGAAGTGTACCACCGTACACATCCGTGGTGGCCAAGGTGGCCACTCTTCCGCACCCCACTCCTTTTCCCTCTCCCCCTCATCTCTCCCATTTTCCTCACAAGGAAATTACCCCACCCCCCCCCTCAAGTCAGCTTCAGGGGGGTCGCCCCCCCCCCAGATGTCAAATTCTCGAATTTCTTACAACGTCGCAGGACAATTGCTGCTATTGTATTGTATTGTATTGTACTGTATTGTATTGTATTGTATTGTATTGTATTGTATTGTATATTGGCAGGCATATTGGCTGGCATATTGGCTGGCATATTGGCTGGCATATTGGCTGGCATATTGGGTGGCTTATAACAACGGCTCATAGCAGTATTATAAACTATTACATATAATAATATAATATCATTATATTTGTATTGGCTAGCTTATATACAACTTATTGGCTAAATTACGTGCGGTTTGGATGCATTGATAAATCCTCGGATTGGCCGACTTACGACCTCGTACGTCATCTGCCAATCACGCTGCGAATGTGGTAGCCAATCACCGGCGAGGGACCGGAAGCTACGGCCGCCGTAGCGCTGTTCGGGCCTCTGCGATGACGCTATTTTGGGTGCGTTATTCTGGCGCGCGTATAGGCGTACGCCTTAGGCCTACGCGCCCATACGCCGCACGTATACGTATATGGCTTAACATATACGCATGTGGCCTCACGTGTACGCATGTGGCCTCACGTATACGCATGTGGCCTCACATATACGCAGATAGCCTCACGTATACGCATGTGGCCTCACGTATACGCACGTGGCCTCACGTATACGCAGGTGGCTTCACGTATACGCATGTGGCCTCACGTATACGCAGGTGGCCTCAAGTGTACGCATGTGGCCTCACGTGTACGCATGTGGCCTCACGTATACGCATGTGGCCTCACGTATGCGCATGTGGCCTCACGTATGCGCATGTGGCCTCAAGTGTACGCATGTGGCCTCACGTATGCGCATGTGGCCTCACGTATACGCAGGTGGCTTCACGT
>NW_025936848.1:0-2342 GCF_000764305.2 Hyalella azteca | reverse complement strand
AATTTTTAAAATAATTTGTTTTTACATTTGATTCATGCATTGTCTCCAACTTTACACAAGTGTGCAAAAATTCAGATCGATAGGATAAGTAGAAGTGTATTAAATTTCGATTACAAGATTTGTAGCAGACATACAAACAAACAAACAGACAAGAAGTGAAGTTAAAGAGAAGTGTTGTAATAAAAATAAACCAAAATAGCGAAATTCGTTTTCGGAATCACTATTTGCTGAAGCCCACCATTCACTTGAATTTCGTTAACAATTTGTACACCTTTACATATATCGTAGCACTTTTCATTATCCATTCATTGACCTAAAAATAGTCCGACATTTTAAAACAAATTACGAAATTTCATTGCACATGATGGATGATTCTTTGAGATCCAAAATATAAAAATCTCTACGCTTATACTTTGGAAGACGCTTATATCCCGTCTTCGAAAGTAAAAGCTTTCTGAATCAAAACATACCGCGAAACCGTGATGAGGAATCTCGTTATCCCGAGTCCCGTCATGCTGAATCACATATTTTTTCTAAAATATCACATATTAGTAAAATATTATCCCCGAAATAGTAAAATTTCGGGTATTGTCGATACACGATATGTACCCTAGATACGCGCCCCCAATAACCCCTTAAGGGGGGGTATACCCTAAAATGTTTCGGATTTGGCTTTTTTGGTATTTAGTATCATCTTAAAGCTGACATTCTGCCCTATCCAACGGTACCACTGCCATCTCTGTGAGTTCTGCGAGTTCCTTCAGTAATTAGATAGGGCAAAAATAGCCGGCCAGCACTACATATATGGTGTTGTCTGGCACCAAACCTTAGTCACCCGCCTCGCTTCGTACAGAGAAGTGCACTGCAAGTCGCTGCCACCATCCTTGAGTGGAATTAAGCTACAGAAGCCTGTACTTTGGTATCCTTGCTACATTGAGTGCCTATTGCGATGCGGGCGGGACTTTGTCGCGCTCTCCTGAACATTCACACTTATTGTCACGGAAAACCTATCTGCTCCTAGAGTTTCAAAGCTACAGCGATGAGACATATACTTTTCGATTCGTAAAGACCATACCTATCGAGTAACGAAGCCCTTTTTTGGATTTGTGCATAGGTTGGATTCAAAATGGAGGGAAGGGGGGAAAATCCGAAGAAAAAAAAATGGAAAGATGCGTGCAAAAAAACTTAGGCAAAAATAAAAAATCAGGCTATGTTACTCGATTGGTATGGTCTTCACGCATCGCATGATATGCGTCTCTATGTTGTAGCTTAAAAACCCTAGGAGGAGATAGATTTTAACAGTACCCCTTTTTTGTCTGTTTTCTATGAATTTCACGTTTTCTATCAATTTTTCCGAAAAATCACATGAACAAAATGTGATTCTTTTGCGGTTTTACATATATGGGTGAAGTTTCAGAAAGATCCGTCCGTAAACAAAAAAGTTTTTCCGGAGGGTATACCTCCCCCCCTTAAATAATACTGCCAATTAAGAATCCTGTATACGTGGGGTAACAGCGCCCGCTTCTTAACTGCAGAGAAACTGGCAATAATTGTTTTAATAAATGTCTAAATTTACGTAATAATTTTCGAATTTAACGCCCTTCAATAATGGTAGGGAAGATGTTGAATATAATTTTTTTTAAACATTTCATTCGGTAATGTTTAATTTATTTTTATATATTTTCTTATATCATTGCTTAAAATATTCTGACATCTAATTTGCAAGACAATTTAATATTTTATGTCAGTTTTATGGAAAACCATTTATGATATGCATCCAAAAAGAATGAAAATAATTTTTTAAATAATATTCCTTGCAGCGGATCGCCCAAGTGACCCTTGAAGACGTCCTCAGGGCGCTGGCGGAAGAATGTGACTCGTCGCAAAGATCAGACCGCCAAATAATTCGACTGCTATCGTGTAAATTAAATATACATGTAAGGAATGTTAATTCATTACATCATAAATTTTATGCGTACAAGAGAGTGTCGCAAAAACTCAGAGACGAAATTGGCCGTATCCTCCACCCGGTAAGTCAGACAACAAGTTATTACTTTCTATGTGATATTACATTAACTACATTACAACAGCTGCTACGTACTTAAATACATCTATATATTTTCAAAATTGATAATCTGTATTTCATACTTTTGAAAAATATTACATTGCCATTTGCTTTTTTATGGTACGTCTGTTGTACTGATGATTATTAAAATCACTTGATTGCTTAAATCGCAAGTTAACTAGGAATTTAAAAGCAAAAACAATACCACAAAAATTCACCATATCTTTATAAGAGAAAACGTTTCGGAGTCCAGCTCCATCGTCAGTTCACAAAATTC
>NW_025936847.1:0-16729 GCF_000764305.2 Hyalella azteca | reverse complement strand
GTTGTATGGCTGATATGACTGGAAATCGGCAATGATAACTGCAGAAATGTTAATCTTTTGAATCTAGATTGAACTTAACACTTTGAAATAGATTTGATTTAACACAGATTTTGTCACCGGCGGCACGTGTAATGTGAGACAATCGATAACTGATGCTGATGAGGACAGATAAGATCCGCGGCAGAACCCCTGATTTAGACTACTGGTAATACTTATTCTTCGGCTTAAGATAGAGAATCGGATTCTAGAAGTAAGATAATTCGGTTAATAATGGATCTTATAAACAAACCCTAGCATATATACTAATTAACGGTGGGAAATGAGGAATTTCTCACATATTACCTTATATAGCATTTTCTTTTAAGCGGTTCCGAATAATTGATGGTAATTTAGCAACCTAATTTATAACATGTACGATCAATGTTCTTCGCTACAAGCTATTGAATATTGAAGATCTGGGTAAAAAACTTGTTCTTAAAGTTTCCGTTACCAACCAATAATTTTTTTGCAAGTTTACATGGTTTTGGTTCTAAGAAAGTTGTACTTTATCTTAAAAAATTGGGTTCTCGTAAAAGAAAACGGATATAACAAAGTTTTCTTAAAATAGAAGGATAAAAATAAGGTTATCTCTGAAGAGAATGTTTAAAAATAGGATATCTGGAAAAAGAACGGCTAAAATAGTGTTATCTTACAGGAGAACGGATGAAAATAGGGTGATCTTAGAAGACAAAGGATAAAAATAAGGTTTAATTAAAAGAGATCGGATAAAAATAGGGTTCTCTTAAAAGATTACGGATAAAAAAGAGTTTTCTTAACAGAGAACGGATGAAAATAGGGTTATATAGAAAAAGAAGGTATAAAAATAGGGTTTTCTTTAAAAATAAGGTCTGAAAAAGTGTTATTGTTAATAATAGTGTTAATATATTCAAAAAGTGTTAAAAGTGTTAAATAGCGATATCTTACATGATAAAAGATACAAATAGGGGCATTTTAAAAGAGAACGGATAAATATTGGATTATCTCAAAAGAGAAAAGGTATTTAAATAAGTTTACCTTGAAAGAAAATGTATAAAATAAGGTTATCTCAAAAGAGTGATACACGGGAATATTTCTTATTAAATTCTAAGAAGCGAAAGTCACGATTATAAATTATTTTAATTTTTCAGTGTCGGCGGCTTGATTGCAACGCACGTGCAAGAGCAATCAGTATAGAAGTTAAAAACTTATTGCAATACAGTTTAAATAAAGAATTATGCATGATGTTATTTAGAGTGAAGTTCTATTTTGCAGTGCTAAGGTAATTTCAAGGGAGTGTGGAAAAATACAGCAGAGAAATATCCGTAAAAAAGTGGAATTCCCGAAGATTGGTCACTCTCACGGTCCAGTTGATTCCCGATAAACTATGCATGACGTCATTGATGCAGCTCTACAAGCGTCAGCATATTTCCAGACCAGCAAAGCTCGTGACCCGCGCAGCACGAGATTGCCTGTCAGCTTCACCAACTCCACATTCATCACGAGTAAGATACTTGCACGAGTAGGTTTGTGCATATATTATTGCATGGCATACTAGGGTGCGTTGGTTTGTGCATAAATCATTGCGNGCGTCTCATACTTGAACGAGTAGGTTTGTGCTTATATTATTGCGTAGCATACTTGGACGAGTAGGTTTGTGCATAAATCATTGCGTCTCATACTTGCACGAGTAGGTTTGTGCATAAATCATTGCGTCTCATACTTGCACGAGTAGGTTTGTGCATAAATCATTGCGTAGCATACTAGGTCGAGTAGGTTTTCTCATAAATTTCCCAAAGAATACTAAGGCACGTATGTAATCACTAAACCTATTCATAAAGCGTTCTGAAAATATTTTTACAAGTAAATCACTCGAAAATTTCTAGCGCCTCTAGCTTTTCATAGTTCATAACGCTACGTATTTTGCAATGCCTCCTTTCAAGCCCATTCGTAATGGCTCCGGTGCCGCCCATTCGTACATGCACATTCATTTTTCTCAAGTCCATCCGTGATGGCTCCGACGCAACCATTAGTAAATAGACCGCAGGCATTAGTTTTTTTCTCAAGTCCATCCGTAATGGCTCCGACGCAACCATTAGTAAATAGACCACAGGCAGACAACACTGTTCTATTATTATGCATGATGACATCAGCTGATGGAGAATGCATGACCTGAATATAATTCACTATTTTCCGTCACCGTTCTATTTTGTGATTCAGGAGATGGAACCTGAGCAGAAATCCTGCAATTTATTTCGTTGCCGTTGCTCTGGTCGCTGAAAATCAGGAATTAACACCCGAGTTTTTGGTTCATAATTCAAAAATGAACGCGTAATCGACAAGTTGTAAACCTTGACACATGACCACGATCTGCGCGGCGATATTGCATGGAAAATTTACTGTGCTCTTTGTCAAGCGCTTTGACAAACGAGCTTTGACAAGCCCGCTTGTCAAGCGCAATTCACGACAGCATCATTCGCGAATCTAAAACATTTTTGTTAGGATATGATGCAGCGCAGAATTCAGTGTTTCAGTAAGTTAGCTGATATGTGGGAAAGAATGAGACAGAAAAAGAGGTGATGATGGACGCATGGACATCATTATCATTGATAGACTCATGGACATCATTATCATTGATGGACACATGGACATCATTATCATTGACGGACACATGGACATCATTATCGTTGATGCACACATGGACATCATTATCATTGATGGACTTGGACATCATTATCGTTGATGCACACATGGACATCATTATCGTTGATGCACACATGGACATCATTATCGTTGATGCACACATGGACATCATTATCATTGATGGACACATGAATATCATTTCTACCTGGAAGTGACTAACCCAAATTTTCTTCGAATAACCAAAATGATTTACTCAGAAGGCTCTCTGATACAAAGACGTGATTGTCATGAAAATCATTGCTAGCTAGGAATTATTTTCCCAAGAAAGTCATTAATATTCCGCAGTCATTTAATGTTGTTATAAATACAGTGCGTCTTGGAAGACTTCCAAGCATCTTCATAAATTATTAATTTCCAGCAGACGCTCTCGTCGCTGCTTGGTTAAGATAATCCATGGAGATTTGAGACGACTTTTATCCGATAGAATGTATTTTATAATGAACCTTAAACTGATGTGAAGTCCACAAAAGGAAACAAATTCAACAACTGAAATTTAAAAAAAATGCAGTGTTTAAAAAAGTTTAAGTTCATTTTTTGCTCGAGTTCAAATACGTATGTTTAAACTCGAAAGATTACTTTTCCAAGAGCCTGCTGAAGAATAAATTAATAATATTATATAATATAATAATAATATAATATAATGATCGCTGAAAAAAATTGCACCCATTTTTTGCAAAGCTTCTGGTATAAAATATCCATCCTTTTCTATTAAATACAAATCTTATCTTGAATAGATTTTGTTCATATAAGATGCCGAATTCGAAAAGTAAGATAACAATGTAAGTGCAAAGCTATTCAAACTTAATAGACTAGACACTTTATATAACATAATTCTTAGTATTTTTATAAGTGAAAGATTTTCCGAGCTTTCTTTTCATAAGTTGGGGTTGAATGCATCACTCTTACGATAACCAAATCCAGTTTCCATAGTTATCTAAATCCACGAAATTAATCATATCCGACACCCTACATAGCGCGAGAAGCCCTATATATATCAGTTATCTATTAGCCTGTCATGCCAATTTACTGGACTTGCAGAACATTCTATTCCGTCAATATCCGACGCTGCACCGATATTAATATCTATGACAATATTAGTTTGTTACCGAACACATCGAATATCGTATTTAATATTCCGTATTTGATTGCCCCGCGCGTATCCGAGTTGAGTTAACGAGCAAAATTCTGCCCGAGATCGTTATTTCATCGGCGACAATAAGTTTAGTTAGCGGGATAACTGTAACGAAGAAGAAATAACCTTGAAGATTTTAGTAAGGAGTCCTCATCAATATAAGAAGCGACATTTCCGGTCTGATTTGAGGAATGAACTCTATTTATGTTTACATTTCGAATAGATATGAATGTTTTTTTCGAATAGAATTCGATAGCGATTTGCATCATTGAATGATACTCCAATTTATTGGTAAAAATTTAATGTTTACAGAAATTATTTGGTTGCGAATTTTTATAATAATTATGGAACTGACTTTGATGACACGTCTGAACTCATTATACATAGTGCATTTATACACTTTACAACTTTTAAATACGTCGTACCCACATATGCCATATTTTTCATTTGCATCTCATCAACTTAGTATTTCTGTTGAATACACTTCATAGAACTGCCATTCCCATACGCACCTTTTTCAGCATTCTGTTTCATTGTCAACACCATTTCTGCGAAATTCTTTAGCCCCACGCACCTTGTCAGCGCACCACTTGGGTCCCACGCCGCACATTGTCAGCGCACCACTTTGGTCATGCGCACCATGTCAGCGCACCACTTTGTCATGCGCACCATGTCAGCGCACCACTTCGGTCATGCGCACCTTGTCAGCGCACCACTTCGGTCATGTGCACCATGTCAGCGCACCACTTATTTATTATCACGCACCACTTTATTTATTATTGTATGCTCCATAGAGAGCACAAGACAAGGTTTCTGTTTTTCCTGAAAGCCAGCGACGCCGCCCATGTTATAAACTTCCTAGTAAATGGCGCAAGCTCGGACTAAAAGCTTATGTTTGTTAAAAGTTATTTTCAGGCTTCGAAAACGCATTGCCTTACTATGAATGTTTTTATATGGCCGTCTTCTGCTTCATATATAAACAAACACGTTATGCAGTTGTAATCGGATAAGGTTCTTGAGTGCGTATATAACTTACCATACAGATCCTGTAGTATTCTTTATGCAAATCTAGGTTCTAGAGTCTATATATGCAACCGCATAGATTTTGTGGTACTCTATAAAACCTTCTAAGTTCCAGAGTCCGGTATAAAATCGCATAGGTTCTTTACTACTCTATATAACCACCGAAGTTCTAGAGTTCCTGCTTATAACCGTATAATTGGATCATACGGCTATGCACGGTTAAAAGACGGTTATACAGGCGTAACGAGATACGTTAATTATGGAACTGTTTAATGCATCTCCAAGTAATAACAAATAAATAAATAATCTTGGCTTTGTGTGATCAATAAATATCATTCAAACATTAACTCTAAGTTATGTCCTCGCTCCTGGTCAAGTTTGAGGATTGTACTCACGATTACAAATTTTCCAGAATGAAGAAATAAAAAATTAGTAAAATTTTAGCCCATAGAATGTGAGAACAAATAAGCATATCACCAGGAAATTTCATATTCGCATAACTAATTCCTCATTTTTACTTTTTAAAATCCCGCTGGAAAGTATCACATTCATCCTCTTTATCATCCATGCTCCTGCTTGCAACATCACGGTTATCGTTCCTTATTTCTTCTCGTGCTTTCCCTCGCTCAGTGTAAGTGACAAATACAAAAATTTCTAACTTGAACAAACTTCAACGCAAATATTATTGACTCGTAATTTCATATTGAAGCTACCGGCAAGCATTTTATTCCCCGCATAATGATATTTTATAGCACAAAATTAAATCAAGTTTTTGCTTAATCGTTATGAGTAACAGAATTTTTTTAAAAGATAATACTCCGGGAGGCTTCAGCTATAACTTCAACATCCTTGGCATTTCCAGTTTTATGAAAGTTTTGCGTACTAAGTTGGGCTGCAGGTAAATTTTGCGAGCTAAGTTGGGCTCTAGGTGAACTTTGCGAGCTAAGTTGGGTTCTGGGCAAACTTTGCACACCAAGTTGTGCTCTTATAGGTAAACTTTGCGCTCAAAGTTGGGCTCTATGTAGGTAAACTTTGCGCTCAAAGTTGGGCTCTAGGTAAACTTTGCGCGCTAAGTTGGGGTCAAAGTAAACGAGGAGGTTTGATAAGTTGATACTTTGCTAAGAAGTGGATGTGCATTAATGATTTTTATCATTTAATACAAAACAGTTATAAATTTTTATCTTCCTAACAATAAAAAGAAAAAACCCATATTGTGTCTTAGATTTTTAAATTGTAGTATAATTAGTATATAATAGCTTACGATAGCGCATTTATGAATAGAAATAACGAGTTGAGAAAGCATTCTCAATTTAGTAAATTCCTATGACATCTAGATAAGATGTCCATAGCTAAGATGTCCATAGAAGTAGCGTTTGCATTCAATTGTTTCCTCAAATATCTCTTAACCATAATAATTGATAAAGACGCATATCTTGACTTGATATATTTCAATAAGATTGAATTTCTGAATTCCAGTTCAACCAGTGATTTTAGTGAAAGTTGAATGTTCAGCTGGAAAAAGAAATGGTGCATCTTAATATCATCAGCAATGCATGGAAGTTACATTGATGAACGTGGATGGACATTAAAATTTTAGCCTCTTTTAAATTTTTTAATCCATGTAAAAGTAGTTTTTAGCACTTTATCGGACCAATGATTTATGAAGCCTTTTTAGATGTTAAAGATACAACGCTGGGAGTCTTGTGGGTTGACGTATTCGACGGTATCGATGTGATTGCATTTATTATTTTGGCAGCGTGAATGAGGAAGAAAGTATTGTGTCATGCTCGTAAATATTCAAATAATTCCGAACATCTGAGCTTTGGGAATAGGGTTGTAGCGACCATGTATATATATTTCCTTCAGTTACCCCCGTAACTCATTTTCGAGGAACGTTGCTAGCCTAGTGAATTTTAGCAGAGTTACCCATTAACTCTGGCTCAACATTATTATCCATGTTATTGCCTTAAGCATCATTGTCAATTAGCAACTGCAGTTAATTTCCTGTTAGATATTATTTGGCTACATATTTATATTATTAGCACCAACCTAGGATATTACAACGTCAAGTAACTCCAGTTGTCATAATCATTTACATATCTGTAATACCGTTCTTAATCTGGCCTCCGGACCTTGACCCAGTAAATAAGGAGAACTCCTACTGTGTTTCATTCCCCAACACGAAACACAATTGTAAGACGCTAGCACAGTCTGGTCTCTGACTTACACGCCTTAGCCGAACCACAGGGCGTTTGGTACAACCAAACGTTTGGCACGAGTCACAGACCTTAAGGGACTCAATACCGCGCTGCTAGCATTCCCACGTCTTACAGGGTATACAACAACTATGAGGGAATTTAACCAAGAATAAACTGTAATTGGATGATTGTTAATGTCCTGAATAATTTTAGGATCTTTTTGCTTCTAAATCCAAACAAAAACATGAAAATAATCAGTAGAGAATGTGGTCAATTGCGATAAATTTAAGAGAAAAAACAAAGATTGATTCTTTTCCACGACTCGTAAGTTTTTTGAAAATTTTTAATACATAGAAACGAATTTTAAATAATAATTAACGATATAGATCTATAACAATTTATTATCTGAGGCCATACATTGATATTTCAATATTTAAAGTGTCCAAAAAATTTCCTATTCCAATATTGCCATGAATAAAACTAGAACTGAGCGTAAGCCAAAGTTGTAATTCGTGTCGCAAGTTTTTCAATATTGTCTGGGGGTCGGCTAAGAAATTCGCTACTTGTAATGCAAATCTAGAGTAGACGTTTTTTTTCAATCAACTCCGAATAATTTAATTGATAATTCAATAAATAAAAGTTATAATTAATCTCTCCGTTTATAAATCGTTGGATCTATTTTCTGGGAGACCGACGTCTTCGGAAAATATCGCCAATAGTTTGGCCGCAACTTTCTGTTAATTGAACGTGGCTAAATTAGTTACCTGTAAGAATGGGCTGGTTTGGGCACTATAATGAACTTAAAATTGACAAAACGGTACAATCAAAATAAAGATCGGGATAATTGAAATTAAATTGGGTCGCACCATAATTAAAATATAATTTATCGTAATTTATTTTTAGTAACACGTGTGAAATGCGGCAGAAAATTCGAATTGCAATGCATGGCAATTAATTCACAATTTAAATAAATTAATTAATCCATATTTAAACTATTTTGTGACCTTTCACTGATAATTTTTGCTCAATCGTACGATCAATATCAATCCTATTTTTGATTCAGATTTTCATTTAACTATGAGCTGGATTTCGAATTTCCTTTTGTCGGAAATATTTTTATCCTTTTTATTGAGCTTCTGGATGTACCATTCTTTCTGAGGCATTATGGTTACGTTTTGTTGTTAGCAGCTTTTCAGGAAATGGCTATTTATGTAAATATGCTCATTTGGGCTCACCTTTACATTTATAATTTATATCTACCTCACCTTTATCTATCTTACTTATTCACTTATGTCTATCCGTTCAATAGGCAGGGAAAATAAGCATCTTAAATAATGCTCATTTCAATCTATCCACGACCTATGCATCTGTCAATCAGCTAAATCTACTTCTTTACTACAACTTGTCAATCAGGTAAATCTACTTTTTTACTACTACTTGTCAATCAGGTAAATCTACTTTTTTACTACTGCTTGTCAATCAGATAAATGTACTTTTTTACTATTACATGCCGATCAGTTAAATCTATTTTCGGCGACAGGGTCACTTACTCAGCAAACTCTGACTTCGATCAAGGAGAAAACTCACTATAAAAGACGTAACTAAGTAACGGAAGTACGTAACTAAGTATCTCAATCCCACAAGTTACGTGGCCAGCTTCCTGATTGTCCTCGAGATTGGGATCGCGAACAACGTAAGTTACCGAGCGAAGAAGTTCTTCTTACTAGCGCGGCAATTGAAGGATTGCATTCTAAATTTCTTGAAATTTCAGGCTGGGAAAGTACACTATACGATATAACCGATAATCAACATAAAGACAAGCTAACATAATAACTACGAGGAATATTTAGCAATATTTTATTTCTCATAATATTAAAATCGATGGTCTTTTGAATGCCTCAATAATTTTTAAAAAATGCTTCAAAAGGGCAGATTTTGTTCATTAATTACGGTCTAGCTAAACCTTGCCTTTTAATATCTTCTTGTGTCCAATCTAAGACTGATTCTTGTTAATTTTTTTATTTCATTATGATTTGGTACATTCGCAACAAAAATGAAACCCTTTTTTTCAACAAAGATGGATTAAAAAAGTTCTCCGTATGATCATTAGACTCTCATAAGCCTGCTTTCTGCCGCCTATATTAAAAGATTTGGGTAATTTGGATGCCACAAACAAGTTCCCCCGAATATTTTTTTTTACCCCATGAATGCCGTGTTCACCGCGTGCCAACTGATCAAAGTGTACCTTGCTCATGAATCTAACGCCTAAGAAGGGGGTAAAATATTCTGCTAAATGCCCAAGATGTCAAATAAAAATATAATTTTTGGTTTTTAAATAGAGCATGATTTTACCTGTTTGAATTATAATATCATATTAGAAATAAAACATGGGAGGAATACAGAGAAAGTTTTAGCTTCAAATGGAATAGCATCCGCATCTAAAATTTAGTTAACACTTTTGCCGTGTCAAGTTTAGACATAAAAACATGATCGTCAGAGTTGAGCAAGATTTCCAAGAAAGGTTGGACAGTTTGCTGAGCCACGACAGAGAATATCAATGAATGTGAGCCATTCAATTGGCAGGAAGACGTTCTGCAAGAAAGATTTATTCAGCAAGAAAGTTTTATTTAACAAGAAAATATTGGAATTAAAAATATTAAGGAAATTGGCAGATGCTTGCACACTCCGTGCAAGCGTTGTCACCATTAACGCCCCTAATAACATTTTCTTCCTTTCAGCTACTGCTTAATAAATTCAGTCATGCAAATGGGGAGCATTTTTCATAGTTCAAATTAAAAAACATAGATGTGTAATAGAGCACCATAGTTCAATTTAGGTCATTTTTATTAATATTGCATATTATGTACCGATTACTTAATTATTGTTACATACACAGCATAATTGCTACTCGACTCCCATCCCAATGATGCACTGAACAAAAATACGCTTGTAAATACATTGATAATAAACGTGTATAATTTCAGTTTTTGCGTATAATGCTCCACAGAGGTTCTGTAAATATTTCTCTGCATTCAATGAGATTATTTAAAAATTCATATTGTCACACGATCCGTTCAATAGAAGTGCTGTAGATATTCCTCTATACATTTACTTAATTCACTTTAAACATATATAAATTCTTGTTATCAAGCGTTCCGCTTAATAGATGATCTATAAATATATCTCTACATTTAATAAATTCGTTACAAATATTTCAAAATCCATGTTTTCGCCTGTTAGGCTCAATAGAATTTCCGTAGATAATCCTCTATACATTTACAAAATTCATTGTGTACATGCGTTAATTCCTGTTGTCAAGCGTTCCGCTTGATATATGTTCTGTAGATGTTTCTCTACATTTACTAAATTCGTGAAGATCATGATGAATTTCATGTTGACGCCTGTTAGGCTCAGTAAAATTCCCGAAGATATTCATGCACAGGCTCAAGAATTCCGCAATTCACAAGGACGGCGCTGGCGTCGGTGTTTGTCAGCCCTCCGACTGACCGCTTGACTGAAAACTTCTGCAATCTCAGAGAGCAAGAACTTTCCTGTGAAACTTTGCGGGATTGTCGGATCTGTTGCCGAATAATATGAGGACCTATAACGTCCTGTTGTATTTTCTGTTTTTTTTAGATTTCGAAGAGGAAAGTCCACAATGAAAGAATGTAGTTCTTGCCGAAAAATTTTATCTAAAATAAATAAAAAAATAAAAACTGATGCAAATTTTAATTATTTTAAACGCAGACTGAATTTCGCACTGCGTGTCAGTAAAGTTCATTTGAACTAAAAAGAAATAATAAAAACTTTGAAGTGAATATGGCCATAATCTATTTGTTATTTCTTTACGATAAACTGAAATTCGTGTCAGCGAATTCATGTAAATTCATGTGTCATTCATGTACTCAATTAATTACTTTAACTTTATTAATTAATTAATAACTTTAACTTTTTAATTTACATTCATTCCATAGCTAGTCAATACCAGCTTAGCCTTAATTGCTTCATTCGTATACAATGCGGTGCCCATTACGATATGTCATTCCTCAGCAGGTTTATGATATGTCATTCCTCAGCAGGTTTATGATATGTCATTCATCAGCAGGTTTATGATATATCATCTATTGGATGGTTCAGCAATTAACAGCCATTGGCTAATAACGCAGCTTTTGTCTTACATTGGCTGATTGGCTGTCAAAATAGTCGGCATTCCATTGCGAGCGACTACCAATAAGGTGAAATTTATTAAATATCATATAAACTCAAACATTTAATTTCGAACTAAGAAACATAAAAATATGATGATTACAAATTTAGATTTTAATTTCTCTGTTCATTTTGTATCCAGAATTATTTGTATTTACCTCCACTGTAGAATAAAGAAAAAACACTTCTTATTATATCGGATCTCAATTAGAATATGGAAAATTACTCAATGAACACACTATTCCAATATCTCGTAATTAATTAACAGCCAATACAATTTAACCTAAAATGTTATAAAAAATGTAATCGTTATCTACATTTTTAAACTACACAACATTAATTCGCTGAAAATAGGACTGAGACTACGGGCGATCGCTTACACGACTCAAACGAGCTGGAATTTGCATATGCGAGCTTGAACCTGTAAACTTGGCCCATCGCCTCAAGCTTGGAGCCGATGATGCAGATAACCGGCTTACAGGAATGCTTATAGGAGTGATAAGATAACCTTACAGGAATGCTTACAGGGATGATGAGATAACCTTACAGGAATGCTTACAGGGATGATAAGATAACCTTACAGGAATGCTTACAGGAGTGATAAGATAACCTTACAGGAATGCTTACAAGAATGATAAGATAACCTTACAGGAATGCCTACAAGAATGATAAGATAACCTTACAGGAATGCTTACAGGGATGATAAGATAACCTTACAGGAATGCTTACAAGAATGATAAGATAACCTTACAGCAATGCAAATCAACAGAGCGACGGTCTAACTTCGAATTTGTTTAATCAAGATAAGCCGCTTGTTAGCGAGTGAATGGGACTGAGTAGCGTTATGATGAGCGATGAAAAGTACTGCAAGTAATTAAATAGAAATTATAGGGATGTTAGTTTTTTAGGTATGCAAACACCATAAATTTTTTAGTTACGTTTTTTTTCACATATAAAAATAAAGTGAATTACATTTGTGTTCGATTTTTTTGCCTAAAACATAATAAATTAGAATTGTTTCCAGAATATTTTTGCATTCAAAAACGGAAAACTGTGTTGTATTAGAGATTTTACACAAAAAATATCCATTATACTAAATATCCATTTATTATATTAATATCCATTTATTATATTAATAAAGTATTATTAATGTAATAAAACGGTATATTTAGTGGTAATAGATTTATTGCTCGAAAAAAAAATACAGCATTCGGTGTTTGACATTCTGCTTTGGCAAGCGTTATTATCTTCTTTAATTTAGTCAAACAGAAATTTTAACAATAATTTCATATACGGATGATTTACACCCACAATCTCAATTTATTAAAATCAACTAAAAAAATATCATCTGGGAAGCTGAAGGTTCAAACGAAAAATAATTTTATACCAAAAAAAAAAAAACAGCTGAAATATTCATACAACATTTTGTTCCGATTCCACCGTGGTATCAGAAGCCTTTGTCTTCAGTGAAATGAAGTTCTTGTGACAAGCTCAAGATGTCGCCCCAGACTTCCGTACAATTCTTGATCCAGAATTGGAATTAGTTCTAATACGAGGGGAGCGAAAGCCCTCTGTCTGTCCGCTCTGTTTTGGATTAAAAGATCTTGTTAGTTCACGCAGCTTGTCGAGTAACTTACGATGGGATTTATTATTCATTTTACAGCCTTTTAGTCAAATTTTATTTTTTTTATTTGTTTTTTTTTTTACAGTTTTCAAAGATTGCGTAAAGATGAATATTTTTTTTCGGCGACTCGATAAAATTTTGGGTACATTTTTACTTAATTATTATTAAAAATCCATGCTATTTTTACTAATTTATTTGTTACGGCGTAAAATTTATTGAAGCGAACGTCATAATAAAAATTATTGAAGCGAACGTCATCCAGGGTCCATTCATTACGTTGCTCTCGGTGACATTCGTTAAATCATTCAACATTTATCATTTCCTTGTGTTTGCGATAAATATAAACTTAGACATCAAATATTCATCAGTAAAAGAAAATCCTGTCCTCTTCCTTCCGTTGCTTTGCATTTAGAAGGCCTTAGAAGCTTGGTGTGGTTCAAAGAATATTTTTCGCAGCAAAACTTAAGTAGTCAGGAAGCCAAATTGGAAATTCACGACTAGATAGTTCAGTGCTGGATGCTTGTTTCCTGTCCAGCAAGGAAGTTTGTTACATACAACCGTATGGGCCCAGAGTTAACAGATTGCGAATACCGCAATGCTGAAGAAATTGAACAATTTTTTCCTTTCATTCTTCATATTTAGTTTTTTAATAATTAATTCAATCGAATTTTTGGAAAGTTTTTTGCTCTGCAGATATTGTATTTTTGTTGTTCTATTGCTTTCTGGATGAAAGAAACACAGTTACACAATGTATACTCAAATTAGTGTAGAGTAACTGAAAGAAAACCAAGCTTTTTAGTTCAGTCACACACAGTACATTAACAACTAGTCACTCAGCGCCCGACGCTTTAATATTTTTCTGAGTCACTTAAAGCTTACCAGTTTATTCTTTCTCATTAGCCTAATGGCGGTTTTTCCTCAGAGAATTAATTAATAATGAGCTGAGGCGATATCAAAATAACTTAAATCACCAGTTGAATTCACCAGAAATAATCGCATTCTATCCGAGATTAAATCCACTGTGAAATTACTCATGAAAAGGCAAGCTCCATATGGTAGCTCTGATATTCTCGACCATTAATACGAATATCTGTCCTAGTATTTCTCTTTTCTATTACTTAGCTGGGAAATATTCCTGTCTCGGATACGCATGCAAATCCATGGCATTATGATTAGATTTTAATGATATGCAACGAGGCCTTCTTATCTAGGTTTCAATCATTTGTTGCCAACAAATCAAGTCTAAAGAGCCACTTCAATCACTTCGACTCTATAAATAATATTAAAGTCAATAATTTCCACTAAACAAATCAAGTTACAATTTCATTCTACTGGCTACAGTGGGAGAATTTTTCGCGAAGAAAACTGAGATCATCAAACGCTTGAGTCTCCATGTTGACCAGTAGCGCAATTTGTGTTTCCTTTGTCAACGCTCCTGAGGAAAGCCGCAAAATACTTCTCATTCTGCAGGAAATACATTTCCATACCCTGAAGAAGACGCTATAGTATTGCACGAATTCCATTTGATTGTTTCTTTGTAAAAAGGCCGTCTTTGGTTCGTTGTATATCCCAGTTACGTCTTCGGCACAGTTACGCTTTATTTTGAACTGCCAACCGCAGAGCTTTCCAGGAGTTCATTTCGAATTGTATGAATACTTGTCGCCCACTCGAAATCATTCATTTGAAATACATGCAATATTCATCTTAATTTATATATAAATTTAAAAAGGCTATTACTGTCTTGTTCTTTGTTTGACTTGAGCTTCGAGGTGAGGAATTGATTCGATGTCCTCACATAAAAATGAATGTTATTCAATATTCTTATGGTTAAAAATTATGAATTTCCCATATTGTATCATATCGAGTTATGAAAATTATATAAAACAATAGTAATATTATACTGTAAGTGAGAGTCAAGCAGACGCTACAGTTAAAAATATTTCATGTCACAATTAGGTAAGTGAAAGGCGTAAAAATTTCATCATGGTCATTTTTCTTTTTCTTCATCGCTGGAGATTACCAAGAACAGAGAAAAATAATCCAAAGTTGGTTCAGGGTTGTGAAATTACGAACTCCATTATATAATGCGAGTGTAATATGTTACATTGTGATACTTCCATTCAGTAATTATTCAATTAAGTTTTAATGTCAATCCTTGCGCACTTAGTGCATATAAAAATGCAGGTTTTATTAGTCAATGAAAAAACTGAAATAAATCACGTAATATAAGACGTTTCCGGAAAAGAAAACAAAAAATGGGTCTTTCTGAGACGAAAATCACCGGCCGCTCTTTGGTCGGGATGTGAGTTTTCCGGTAAGATTCCTTGGAACGAACTAAGTAAAAGTTATTGTTAATAAATATCAAATAAAGTTCTCTACACAAATCCTCGCTTCTTTTCTCCGTGTTTCGGCTGTAAAATCTAAATAATTTTCACTGCTCTTCTAGATAATATTTAATCTTCTATCAAGCCTTTATGAAGCTTTATTTTAACTGGTAAAACTAGAAGCAGTTTTCATTTTCTTCGAAAATTGACTAAAACTGTTGAGATTCAATCCAATTTAGCATTGCAATTCTAGAAAACAATTTACGCATAAATACTTGAACAAAATAGGCTTTCAATAACATTTTACATGATTTTTTCGTAGATTTGTTGAAGTTAACCCTTTAAGACGCTCAGTGTTTGATGGCGCTTGATCATCCATCATATCTATTGCAGGCCACCAAGGCTATAAATTACACGAGGTTTCACTAAATCATTGAAACCAATGGCATGAATAAACAAGATTTTTTCGAGCCATTTTTTATATTAGTAACAGTACGGGATAATCTAAACGTTTGATAAATTATATTAATTTAATATATAAATATTGCTCATATCCTTTATTTCATGAAACGTCCTCTCCTCCTCGAACTTATGTAATTGAGAACTGGAAAACAACTTGTTAATCTGTAATTATCCATTTGCACATAGCGACTAAGTCAAACGCTAATGTAATTCCTAGAATAATTTTCGTTCCGTTATTGATAAATATTTTCGTTTTCGTTTCAAAATATCTTGTTCAAAATATCTTAGTTTTTCCAATAAGCAAAAAAAACTCTTGTTTTTCTTTGCTTCTATATTGTCAGTTCATTAAAGATTTACGCAATTATATGATCTAAAAATTTTCTTTATTTCCTTAATATATTCTTATTATCAGTTTCAATTATTACCCTTTATAGAGCTCTACACTACACGTCAATCTAATTAATTGTGCTTCATCGGGTCTAGAATGCATCGCTGCATATCGTTTATAATAATTTACATCATTTTACTGGTCGCAGTAGCACATATTTTCACAAAAAGTATTTTTACTTATTCTTCAATAAGGTCTTCTTATTCCTAGATAAACTTTCATTCAAATTCATGTGATTCACTTACCTTCATGCTTTTCAAAAGCCATCATCAAAAGAACTCTTCATCTTAGCTCGATATCTTCCAAATAACAAGACTTCAGACAAAACCCATTGAATATTAAAGAAGTTATTAACGAAAAATTTGCCGCTGACGATCACAATGAAAAACATGTTTCTTAGAATAACTAAAAATGAATGTCCTCCAACCAAGTCCGTGCTCTGTCGTCATGAATGCCTGCAGGTCTGTGATAAGGCCTTCAGAAACTAATTGGAAGAGACTCAGCTATGAAGGAATGAATTGTATTTTGAAGAATTTCAAACCCCATTAAAGATGAGTAATGTTTGCAAGTTCCTTCGGTTCTGAATTATGAGCATGCTCTCAGGATGAACTTATAATAAAAAGTATTGCACCATTTCTTTGCGACACACAAGTT
>NW_025936846.1:0-24202 GCF_000764305.2 Hyalella azteca | reverse complement strand
AATATTATGAGCGATATGCAATATGATGATTCTCAATCACAATACAAATAGCATGGTAAATATTATGAGCGATATGCAATATGATGATTCTCGATGGGCTTCTCGGCTTGAGTATTTTAAAGATAGCCATCGCGCTGGAAGTTATAATAACTCTTTCTGGCAATATATATCATTATTATTTTTTTTATTATTTAAAGATATTCAGACACCTGGCTTAATTATAAGTATTAAAACATCTTAAGAAATTGAACTTTTGAAGCATTCATCCGGAAAAAGTTCACACAACTATTACGATGAGTCGTCCAAGTTTTATCTAATTTTTATAATTATTACGTCATTAGTATCGAAAAAATAGGTATAGTAGGGACAAAAGCAAGATACATTTTTACAATGCCATAAATAAAATTTGAGCTCAATTTTATATCTAAAATATTTTAATTTAATTTGATTATTATTATTATTATTATTCCACGAAGAGATTGTCGTGGCGTCTCGTTCAGATCGAACTTCGAGGGCACGTTACAAGTGGCTAAAAAAGATACGAGAGGATAAAAACAGATGACGTCTATGCTAAAAACAGAGGACATATGCCAAGACTGATGACGTCTATGCTAGAACAAACAACATCTATACCAAACCAGTAATATGCATGATGGATTAGATGACAGCTAGGCCTAAGATTCAAAGGCTCTACGGAAAAGTTCTGTTTTTAGGCGTAGACGAAACAGCGGCAGCGAAGAAGCAGATGTCACCGATGGTGGCAGATTAGGAGATTGGCAGATTAGATTAGGATGCAATGAGATCACTAATATACTGGTCCAAGTCAGATTTTAATACAAATGAACATAGCGCAGAGTTGCGTTATACATAAAATTATATCCTTGTGAATCAGAAAATATTTTTATGCACATTGGATTTTTGGATAAACTTTAACTGATAGTTCTAGACATTATTGGATAAGGTATTGCATTTGTTAAATGTCAAAGTTTAAAACATTCTCTGTCGCGACAGAGAGCATTTATTCTCATATTTAAATTTGAATTTTAAAAAGTATATCATGATTTTTCGAATGGTGCACAACTTCTTGGAGATTTGAGCTTAAGAATTTCGGGAAATTTGTCATTTCACATATTATGACTATGAAAATTTTTATTAAATGATGCAATATTACATTTTGGCTAATTTTTTACCCAGTTGCTGCGTGTTCGAGACCAGCTTCGCAAGATGTCCACCATCACGATGGGTGGCGCGTACAAGTTACAGCGAAGCTCATTTATTGCCGTGAGATTATTTACAATAATTTGTGTATTATAAAAAAATATATGCGTACGAATAATGGCCAGAGAATGCATTACAATTTCCAGTTATCAACTTTTTATTACAAATTTCGATTTTTTAATCGTACGCATATAAACTAAAAATTTCTGTCATCTAATGCTAATTTACGAATAACTTGTATACTAAAAATGTATTCAAGTGAAATGTAGAAAACAATTTTAATAAATTCAAATCGTTTTGATATTCGCCTTGAAAGCATTTTCTTTCCACCAAAGTTTCTAATGATAAACGTAATTTAATGATAGCTGAACTTATTTATTACAAATGACACATTTTCAAATAACAAACTCATTATCCAGATCCTGAACTCGCTGCTGGGTTTCGTCATCATCCTCATGCAGATGAAGGACTTCGTTGTCAACCCAGAGAAATATAATCCAAAAATGTTCAAGGGAGGAAATAGTGAATGAAACTTGAATGAATCACTGCAAAAATGCACGTTAAAAGATACATTGCGCTCAGATTTGAACAAGATGAGCGCGCCATGTTGCCCGTGAAAATCAAGTGGCCTGTTGTTCAGTCGCCTACAAGCGGGCGTGACTACAGGCAAAGAAATTATTGAGCCTTTGTCCAAATAATGATGCGCTTTTTGTTAATGTGTAAGTCATCTTAACTCAGTTTAGCTCGACGAATGGTTGTATCAGTGATACGTCCGCTCTCTGCTCTCGCTGTATATTGTAAAGTCAGTCAACATTCGGACAATATAACCCGGTAATTTTATGCGTGTAGCGTGGAACACGGGCGGACGGTCGCTGCTCGCCTCGTGTGTTGGATAAAAGACGTGAGTGCGCGAGTCTCTATTGTACGATTTCTTTTTTATTCCTTATTGTCTTAATTTACTTTCATTTATTTTTGTACTTATATTTGTTTACATTTTGAGTATAGCCGATAATAAACATATCTAAAATATGAATTCGAATTTATTGAAGATTTAAGAAATTTATATATTGTTAATTCTCCGCTTCGAGAATTTCTTTTGAGAACAACTTTATTGAGTGAACTTTCCTGTCCATAACTTCATTCTTCAAGCGACCTGACTGATAGGCAGCGCACTTATTTCCCGCATTCTAACCATTTGTGGTTGCAGTTAAATGAAATGTTGAATTAATTAAAGTCATAACCTTAATTATAAAGTGATGTAACTAGCCGAGTTTGGGTTTAAATGGAAAATATATTTACTAGTATTGATGTTAATGAAAGAACTTTGATGCCGATATATGAGAAGTTTCTGACTTTTTGCGCTGTAGCCTGAGATCTTCATGTCAAAATGGAATATTTTCGATGTAGGTGACATATTTTTTCTGTCTCTAAATATATATGTATTGTTCCAATAAATATGTGTGTATTGTTTCAATAAATCACGAACCTCACTCACATTGATACATTTTGATGCACATCATATGAGTAATTATATTTTAAAATGTCAAATCTGGACCCTGCAGTAAACAGTCTAACAAGCATATAAAGCACCAATGAGTTAGTTTAGGCATATTTTAAGCTTACCTTGATCAGCAATTGGAGACAAAATTATGTTTACTGGCGCTTTAATATACACTATAATAATATTAACTAAAATTATGGCGTGTCAGCCACACCTTGGCATGCGCGTAAAATTTGGACGACGCGGACTCCGTTTATCATCGCTTCCCTTCGCCAAGAATCGTGGAGGGGAATTTTTCCGGTAGATGAGCTCGTGTAAAACGAAATGTTTGAAAATAAATAAAGTTTGATAATAAAATAAATATCCGTGGCCCAGAAGTCTTTTATTTCTAAAATTCTAAAACATGTTTTAAAATGGCCTCTAAGTAGCTTGCGAATTGAATATTTTAAGGATAATTGCGTTCATATTACCAATTCTCCTATACTGACATCAATAAAAGCTACCTGACACGCTGCTAATGCTAAACAAAACTCGCGCACGTCTCGTAACTTTTGACTCGAGTGCATATTTTTTGCATAAGCAACGAATACATTTGGGAACCTGATAATGCTTGAACATACTTATACGGGCTGATTTGTGTGCGCAATATTAAAATATATCATTAATTAATATTCAAATAATGTAATTAATTTGTCATAACCAAATTATTTATAGCATTAATTAATAATATAAGTAATGATTATTTGGAAAATTAAAACAAATAACAATTAGAATAATATAATTAATCAATAATCAAAATAATATAATTATTTAATAATAAATATAAAATATTAATTAACAATTCAGTAATAACAATGCACCCGAGACCGCGTTAAATAAAATTAAACTGAGGCAGAGAAGCATGAGAAGTCACTGAAATATAATTATAATATTAAAATTAGAATAAATTACCAAAAAATTTACTGAGCCAAAAGACTCTACATTACACATTTCGTGGACTCACTTCATGTTTTGTTGTTTTACAAGGGCCTTCTCTTTAAGACAAATAATGCATGCGCTCGAGATTATTGTCTTTATCGGGTGACTTTTACGTCATTGATACCTGTAATTATTTGATACATGTAATTATTGATGCATTTATTATTAAATGTATTATCAAGTGTCAGTAGGTGTGGCACTTGATAACTGACGGAAAATAAGTCCACGGATTTAGGTTGTAACATCTCACTAACTCTGGCGCACGTTTTTCCCACTGAATAAAAACAAGTCGTTTGCTTGGAGAAGCTAAGAAATTTCGGAGAAATCTTTGCTAATTTACGAAAATTTTCGACATAATTGTACACCCACATCGTTGATGAGTTGACGTTTTCCAAATTTTCATCAATGGCATGTAATTTGCAGCTCTCACATTTTCCATAAAAATTAAATTGAACCAATGAAATAATTGAACCAACGAATTTCAATGCAGTGTCATGCAATGCATTTTATCGAGCCAATCTAGTATTTGTTTGTTGAAGTCTATTTGCTTGTTTGTTCGAACAAGATACAGGGGCTATTGTGGTGCCTGAATATACATTGCAGTTATTGGAGCTGGTATCACCTGCTGAGTCGGAATATTTCAAAAATGAAAAAGATAATATCTGGAGTAAAAACGAAGCCTCCGGAAACGCTATCTGGATTTTTAAATTTAAAATTTAAGATTTACTTATAAAAACTTTCAATTTTAACCAACTAAGAAAAATTTTAAAATTAACTGAAAATTCACCGTAAATATTTCCTCATTTACTAAATTAAAAAAATTCATTCAAGTTTATCTGGTGAAGTCATCCTTAAATTCATAATAATTCAGTTTGAGAACATTTATGAAAGCAGGAAATACGATTTGATTTCGAGAGTAGGATTTCCCGGATTTGGTAACGGGAACAAGAAAGCAGTATTATAAAAAGCATTATGAGATTATGAAACCTAATCAATTATCTATCACAAGATAACTTCTAGAATTTATTAAGTTTATGTAATTGAGCATTAGACACTTATTAATTGATTGTATACTTAATTCTTCCCGCATAACAATATCGAGCTTCTTTCCCTCCTCAGCCTACATAATCGGTAGCCATGTTGCATCCCTCGTTCTTTTGGTATTCTGTGAACGTGAAATGTGCAGAAAATGTTTTTAGTTATACTTCAGCGTTTATATCAATATTTTATAAAATTTTTAACAGCATATAAATAAATAAATTTTAAAAATATTTGTGTATATTCTTCGTAATCAATGTCAAGTGTCTGATATGAGATGTTATTCTTTTTACACTGTTTATTCACGTCCCAGAAATTTTGCAGAAGAATGCAATTAGGAATAAAACATGATAATTATTAACAATGTCAAAAAATGATATAATAATAATCTAAAAAATAACAAAATTTAGCACAAGAACATAGTTAAGAATTCAAGAGTTGATAGATATTTTGTGGCTAATATTCGTATTTAATTTGAGCAACAAATTGGAGTTCTCTGCAGACAATCATTTCAACAACAAATTCTTGAACATGATTTATCGGCGTTCCCGTACTCAACTAAAATAAAAAACTACTCGGTAAACTATCAACAATTTTCCAGAAGGGGCAATTCCAACTTAAGCTCATCAATCACATAATTGATAATGCAACATCCTGAAAATAATTTCATTGTTTCAATAAACTAATAATTTCAGCGGATTTGTCAGGGAGCTACAATTTTTCTGGCGACAGGAATCTGTATCATAAACATTTTCCAGCCTGTAACTGCAATGAATTTTAATGGCTTCTTTCATCGATTATCAACCTCAAGACAGCGACGCGTATCGAAGTCAACAGTAAAAAATATCTACGTTGAATTGTGTTAAGAATCATTGTGGCCGCAACGCCACTAAGAGCTCGTCAATGTATCGATGATCATGTATAGTTTGTATGTATTTTGGAATAACTATTAGCCGCTGTAAGGTTGATGGCGATTCTTCCTGTTGCATATATTATCTAATTTTAACATTTCGTCATTGTTATTATATCATATTCACAGTTTTAGACGTATCATCATGTCATATTCATCATTAATTTATCATCATGTCGATATATTCATTTTCACAGTTTAGTGAAAAATATTATCAATGATCATTGTTCAGTTCTAACCGGCGTATTCCTGCGGCTTTTGAAATTTCCAAGCGTCAATATGCTAGTGTTGTTTAGTTCATTAGAAATGCATCACATTAATTTTGTCGATTGGTTGACCGCCATATTGTTATTTGCGTCGTCAACAAAGCCATCGACTCGAATGCCAGAGATTCAGAAACAAAGCATTTCTCAGTCATTGGCGTCAGAAACTTCGGGGCGTGAAGCTGGTCTAGATCAGAACTCCATCTAATGAATAATTGTCAAATATTTCCCTCAAATTACACTAATTAACCCTTTGATTTGAACCTTTTGGACTAGTTTTATTGAGTGATTTTGACGAGACATGACGGAGACAACAAATCGTTTTAGAGAAGTCGGAGCTGAACTGAAGGCGGCCAATTTGAACAGGAACCAGTTCGCCCTCATTAAATCTGTCATGTCGCTTTTTGCAATGACGACAACCTCGTACAAGACGAAGCGATTTAGTCAGGCATTATTCCTGTGGTGTTTGGGGAGCCGTATGGTATTATTTTTCGCCTTCTACATTTATCTTCCGAAAACTGAGCATCTACCAGCCAGGGAATCTTTTGCAGTTCGTTTTATGTTCGGTGGATTACTCGCTATGGCTAACATTGGATTACCTATGAGCTACAACAGTGAAACCCTGAACTGCATGATGGATCGAGTTCAGGCGATGAAATACAAAACATCTTCAAGTCGAAGGCCAGAAAAACTGGACTCTGTGGTCAAGACTTCAGTGGTTGTTCTGTGTGTTACCGTCCTTGCTTCATTCATTTTCTTGATGTTCGTGGAACATGACAGCCTCTTCCTGAAGGTGATCTACTCCATGTGCCACTTGCATGTTCTGGTCGAGGCTTGCATGTTGGTCATAATTTGTCGCATCGTGACCATTGAGAACGTCAGGTTTCTGCAAGACGCTGAGCACGACCTGGACGATGCAGTCCATGAAGCGGAGCTTAGCAGGACCAAGGGAATAGCAAGAAGTGTGAATACATTTCAACGTAGATTTGAGAAGGTGAAGTACCATAAGCAAACTTTTTAAGTTTTTAAAGTTTTTTTCTGTAAATTTTGACTGTATTATTCCTCACTCTGACCATCCATTTGTCTTCCATTGAAAGTTTTACATTCATATTGTATTTAATGCAAATGGATTTTGAGAAAAATGTTGCTGAACTATCGACAGATTCACTATTTCAAGCTTAATTTCATACCTGATAAATGTTGAATTCCGTGACACCAAAATGTCATGCAGGCAAGAATACATTGTTCATCAACGAGAGTTTGAACTCGATTCAATTTAAATGTTGACAACGCTTAGCCATGCTACAAGCCATGCAGGTCAAAATCTTATCTCTTATGCAGGTTGTGCGCATCAAGGAGCAGTTTGCCAACAGCCTGGGCGGTGGAATAAGTTTGTTGTTGTTCAGTTGCGTCGTCAACATGACGGCTGCGGCATCGTACATGTTGTCCGGAAATATGGTGTATGGAATGATACCTCTATTCCTGCTCATCTACATGATCATGATGTTTGTGGTGTGCCGGTCACCTCAGCGCCTCACTGATGCCGTGAGAACTTGTATTTATTGCGTGCTAGTCTGGAGCATGAAGTATCAAGTGTGACGGAGGATGTTGTACTATGTGTTTTCTTGAGAAACATCCATAACTCTTAATTCAAGTTGTTTGGAGTAGACTTTCACAACGCCCTCATATTTTCTTTACATCAGATGAGAGTTAAGATATTACCTCTCAAAATGAGTCTTTTTTAATTTTCATGACGAACGCAGTGGCCTTTGGAATTATTTTAATTTGTAATATCAATTTATTAAGAACGATAATATAATTCTACAATATCTTACTCGATATTTTGAAATTTAGAAGAGACTGTCCATATAGGAATGTAGCCAAGCATTTTGATGAAACTAAAATTTCCCAAATAAATAATTAAATTTTGTTCTAAATAATATTTAAGTGTTAAATTTCAATAAAAAATCATGCTGGAATATTTAAAATCAATATATTGTCTCTCCCAGATGCTTCTGACTTCTCAAAAGCTGCGTCGTCTCTCATTTTGCTGCTCTGACCAACGACTTCGAGCTCAAGTTTGTGTGAATTTTAATATTTTCCAATCCATATACTGTATATTCGAGATGAACGATATTTTATGTATATTATCCTCTAAGTTATTCAAGATGGCAGGGTTTTTATTGACAACATATTTTCAATAACGGTTTATGAAAGAGCATTTCCTTTTTGGGATGATATAAATTGAAATTATTCACTCCGATGTTAAATTATCCGACGTCATTATACTAAATATTAGTTAACATCAGACATAATTATACCAAAGATAATATTAGCATTTCGTCGGAATAGCGAATATCATAAGGAAGAATTCTTCTTAAGAAAATTATTTCATTTATATAAGATAATTCTACTTACTTATTTATGTTTAGAAGTAATGCAAAATTGAAAGCTAATGATTTATAGCGGAACGGTTGGTTCAGTACCGCTAGAATTTTAGAACTTAGAACGGGAATTATAACACGAATTTGCTGAGGATAATGTTCAAAGAGCATTTTGTACAGTATGAAGGTTGCACCTCAAGCATTGGCGAACCAAGTTGTTGCGATACTACGGATAACTGAATCGACGAAGAAAGAATGCCAATCTATAAGTAGCCACCGCCTTTTACCGCCTTCGTATTACATCATACCATCCACAAAGTAATGGTATAGTGGAACGCCTTTACCGAACATTGAAATGCAGCCATAATGGTTCGTAGAGAATCATGGATCGGAGACACACCAGTCGTCTTACTTGAACTATGAGGTACCCGTAAAGAGTCCGGTTACTGACCTTCCAGCGCAGTCACTGGCAGTAGCTTGCTCTACCCAAGACCATTCATTACCAACAAACCCCATGAAACAAAATTCCCAAGACAGCATCAGAAACTAGCCAAGTTAATGCGCGAAACAGACCTTCTAAACCTTCCTTGGAACCATCACCATTCGTGTCGGAAACAGCACGTACCAAAACAGCTGAAGAATTGCGCTCACGTGTGGCTCCATGTGGACCGAGTGCGACGCTTGCATGAAGCTCCGTACACCGGCCCTTGCCTCGTTCTACAACGATTCCCGAAAACTTTCACGATTCAATTGCTTGACGGTAAAACTGAAGTAGTCTCAATTGATCGAGTCCAACCAGCATCTGTCTTGCCAAACAACTTAGAAGAACGAAAACGTGATCAAGGGCAAAAACCAAAACTCAGCGACATACAGAAGCGTTATGACCTCAAGCCTCTAGATGACGACGTACCAACGGCCTCAGAAGAAGATATACCGAACTTCACCAAGTCTGGTCACCAAGTCAAGTTTAGGAAAGATAAATCTGTACATTACTATTAATAATATTTTGCCTAGTATAGCAAATTTTTGTTGTGCCGAGGCGGGCGATGCTATAATCGATAACTTGCACGGATGGTTTGCAAAAAGGCTAGATATTCTTGAAAATGAATAGAAGTGATAACAAAGATAAATAGTGTCCCTACAGATTTCCCGTTGTTGCAAATATTTTACCGGATATTGCAAACGATGCCTGCATTATTCATATTCACATTATGTAATAACAAAGGCATAAGGAAATCGATACTGAAGCCTTACTATGAATATTAGACCAACAACTTACTTGACATATAATGCCTAGCATTGCTTGACTCGTGCAATGACTGACTTAAAATCATGAATTGTTTACCAAATTTGATTAATTTCACTGTCGTACGGGCATCATGAAGCCAGAATCGGGCACGAATGAAAGGAATTTACAGAAAAATTATCAATCCATTGATATTTCGCTTGCAATCCTTTCTGTAGTTGACTCCTCAACTCGGGAACGTAAATTCTATTATGCAATAAAAATTGATCTCGGAGCTTAAGAAGGGGAAGTATAAACAATAAATATTCGGGAATTTTCAGAAAAAAATATACAGTCTTAGTCCTTAATTTTTACGTTAACTTCAAAAATTTCTTCTAATAAATTGATGAACAATTTCCTGTTCCAGAGTTCAGAAACATGACACGATTCCTACTTTTTTGGGAAATTGTCACTGTAAAACCATATAAACCAATAAATAATAGGGATGAAATTGTTCCGATTAGGGATATTGTAAATTTATTTTTTTATGGTGGATAAACTTTATTATACAAGGTTATTGACCGAAATTGGAAGTTGGTCTAACATGCTAAGCGTAACTTTCCGATAATTTTTATAATTATAACTTTTACAATATAACATATATGAGGTTGATATAATGGGTTTCTCGTTAGCACGCTAAGAGAAATTTCACTTTTAATAGTTCGGTATTTGAAATTGCTAATGTAAATAAAATTTGGTTAAACAATTCAAAAAAATCATTTCGGAAAAAAAACGGTTTCCTATCAATTTACAACCACTGCGCTCATCAAATAATTTGATGTCATTATCGGGAAAACCTCACCCTCTGAAGCATAAGTATAAAAGCAATAATAAGGCAAGCCTTATTGTTAAACAATGTTTGAACAATTTATGAAAATGATTAATCACAAGAAATAACGATTTTGCTGGCAGCTGTTCCAGTTGTCGTATCACGCGTTGAGTGAGAACCAGGTCGGGTGCGGAGGCTGGTTCGTTATCAACGATGGAACCGCGCTGGCGGTGAGTTGTGGTTCACAGCAACGTTATTTACAATATTTTTCTCGATGCTTCTTTCTACAATATTAAATAAATTTACTTGCTTCTTTCTTCAATATTAAATAAATTTACTTTTTATTTTATTTCGAAAGAAAAACTAGTATATGGAGCATATGTGATTGGTTTGGCAGAGAAGCGTTTCATGGCGAATTGAAATTTTTATGATTGCACATTTGTTTTCTGTTGATCACTTTTTCTTCCATAAATTATTTAGGAAATTATTCACAATTAATTAAATAATAGATCATCCGAAGTTCATTTTGAATATTGATTTTCTTATTGGTTTCTTCGAACTCGTTTTTTGGTAGTTTCTTAAATTATCTTTAAATTGTGTTGAATATAGTTGCAATACGATGATTAAATTATTCAGAAGCTGTCATTTATTGTTTTGTTACCTCGCATATTGTTACATGGGCTTGTTTGATTGCGTGTTTAAAGCTTGGTATTTAAAGTATGCAGGTGCTTACTTAAAAGGAAAATCGTATCCGTATTTTTCCGATTTAATCCAATAATGAATTTATAAATAAATAAATCTTAATTTAACATTTCGTCACAGAATAACATATTTGGCTTTCATGAGGAATACCTATAGCAAGAAAACATACCGGGCAGTGAAAGCCGGTGTGAACTCCCGACTTTATTTATATTTTGGTACTTCGCACAGAAGCCACTTCCTTGCAGAAGACACAATTCATTTTCTCGATGAATAGTCAATTTTTTATGCTATAACTTTATAACTTTTTTCATTTTCTAACTTTGAAATTTTGTATCAGAAAACTTACCTCGCAGTTTCTTGTGAAGTGGAAGTTATTCAATTTTTTAAACATTATAAGGATTCAACAAATACGGATCTTATGAATTAAACTTGTCATCTTGACCTAATATTTCACAAGATTTTATTTTCTTATCCTAACTGGGACACGAATTATGGCACGAAATTGAAAATTCTAGCGAAACGTGCAATTTTTGCTTTTTCAATTTTTTTATTGCTGCATCAATCATGAACTGATGGTGATCATGAAAGTCGTGATTACTTGAATTCGAATAATGAATTTTTTTGAAAAATACTTGGGCCTTGACTTATTGCGGTAAAATTTTTGTCTAAATTTGAGATGCATCCTCATTGATGAATTGTATGAAAGTAATTACATTTGGATGTATTTCATAGTACCAATTGCAATAATGAAGCTCTCCTTATTTCCTCCACAGGTTCTCTCGTCTGTAAGCACATACTTGGTTATTTGCTTGGAACTTTAATAGAAATTCTCCTGCAGGAACTGGAACCAAAAATTAGCCGCACTCTGCACTTAATTATCTTGGACATGCTATAGGTGATCTAAATAGCTTTAAATAAAACGCTGATGTCGCGGCGAAGAAATTTAGTAATTTAATCAATAATATCCAACTTTAATGATAATAGTCAAATAATAACTTTTGTAAATTTTTGATGGTATATAAATATATGTTTGCAGTGAAGTGTATTAAAATGTCTCGGTGAACTTCAACAAACTTTCTCACGTGATATAATCTCTTAAAATATCATGTGTAATTTTTCGCACATGATATCGGAGATACATATACTACGTCAAATTGATTTTTTTACTCATTTAATCTAAAAGATTTTGCTTGACAAAAAAAGAAACACATTATTTGGAAAGCAAGTTCATCTCAATGATTTGAAATGAAGAAATGTGTTGCGAAGATTGTATTGAATTCAATTATCAAATATGTGCGGATTTCAATCGTATGCTAGAAATTAGTCAGGCATAAGAATAAACGTTATTTTGTATGTGTTTGGTATTGTTTGTGTAATTCAAATATCGTTGGAGTAAACTTCTTTATTATTCACTAAAATGGTAAATTGTGAGATTTCGTTCTGTTAAAAAAATGTATGATAGCGAAATACTGGATGCTTTTATTCATGTTTGTACGTAGCAAAAATATTATATTCGTCCATTGCTTTGACAAAATATATATATAGGAAATGTTTAGCAAACTGTTCAATAAATGTCAAGATGCAATTAATACAATGAACTTATTGCCAATTTTTGTTACATAAATATTGGGATAAAACTAGAGAGTTTTTCCCGGCATGAGTGTAATTTTACTTGCATCCCGAATATTGTTTTTCTAAGTGTAAGTGTCTCAATCAATTTTCGATTTTCCAGACTGAAGGCTAATATTTCTAAAATTTTCATAGTTGTCCATGGAATCACTTGTTCCGATAAATTATCATTATTTGCTAGGTGGCAATGGTATTGCATTATCATCGCCAGATTGCACAGCAATCTTTTAAATTATTCTGGCTCGCGGAGGCAAATATCAACAGCGTCTGAGCAATTTTCAACGGGAGCAACAGAGTGACGAATAATACAATAGTTATTTTAGAGATGAAATTCTTTGTCGTCGATTTAATTTTTAATTTATAGAATTTCACACAAGTTTCTAGCAAATAATATTGATGCAAATGTTAAACAAGAAATAGTTTTGAAAACTTAATACCTCTAATCAGTTTGTAAATGATTCAATCAACAACACTGTGTTGGGAAATATCCTGATTTCCATTACTTTCGTAATGGAAATCAGGATCGTATTGGTGTCGATCAGCTTTAAGATGAATATATATCACCTTGGTTTATATAATGGAGTAATCGTGTTATTATATGGGAAGGAACAGTTATTAAAAATTAGTTGAGTTCATCTATGATGATCTCACGTTCGGAAAGTAATATAATTTAAGACTATAAGTTCAATTTACACTGTCACTAATTGATCGTCCTATCGTATCATACATGAACGATTATGATTGCAAAAATCATGGCACGTAATTTCATCTAAAAATTCAAAATATTTATAATATCGCATGGCTTACTTACTTAAATTTCAAAGTAAAACATAACTGCGGTATATATAGAATCGATTCATTTATTGCTGGTATAAACTTGCACCATAATTTCTATTTTAATTTTATCGTGACTGGTTTTCATTTAACTTGAAATAAAATTTGAATTTTACAGTGTGTATGCGCAACGAATTAATTGCTCGAATTAGGTGAGATTACAATGACACGAAATTAGCAATCATAGTCCCCAAATTTATTACGACTGTACTGAAAACATGAAATTCATAAAGCCTCTGAACACTTGATAAGTAAATGAATTCTAGGTGTAAGTGATAATCGACGTTGAATCCTGAAAGATTATCTCCAAAAACCCAATTCTGAAGAATCCGATATTTTTGGAATTCGTACAACTATTACGCAGTTGAGAAGTGAATAAATTCTTGAGTAATCAACGGTGTGGAATCATGAAAGTTAGTAACGGAAAAGTTAAATTCGAAACAAAACAACTGTCGAAATATTACATTCATACCGCTTTTGTGTGGTTGAGTAGTGAAAACCTTGACTTGGATGACATCCGGAGTCGAATTGTGAAAGTTGTTGTCGGAAAACTAAATTCTATAACGACTGGACTGACAAAAAACTATTATTAGCTATCCCAATATAAAGTAAATAACCGAATAAATTTCGCCATATATTTGGTTTTTAATCATGAAAATAACAATCGTAAATCCCAATTCTGGAAACAGAAAACTGACATTGAATTGAATATTTCATTCAATTATGAAAATAACACTGAAAACTCATGTTAATTTCAGGTTCAAGTTTGTGAATAAAAAAAAAGACAATAATTACAGGGAGCCCTATTCTAGAACCGTTTATCTGTCACCTATGGAATTCATTCAACAAATGAGCGATGTGGCATTAAATGAATTTAAGATTTCATCACGAAATTTTAACCGGAAAATAAGTCTGAAATGACTGTAGTGACTCTCATTGAATTCATAATCGAATTCGGAGGTATTAATTCGGGAAAAAGATCACAGGAAATATTATAGCCTCCGCAAAAATGTTAACTTGACAGATTTCTCTGGGTCGAGAGACGATCATAGCTCACAGGCAACATATATCGGTAGGTTCATTACATGAATCAGAACTGACTGAACCCATCCACTTGAAATGTTTACATCACTTCGCAGTATTGAAATTAACATATTTCTCGACTTTGGATGAGATCCATCTTCATTATAAGTGGTTTGCCTTATTCACAAACGACTGAAACCCTATAGATGTAATTTTAACCATCACTGCGCAGCCGTAGAATAAACCTATTATTCGAGTCAGCTGGAGAACCAATTTCATTTTTGAGGTCCATATTAACCCAATTTCATTTTCAGTTGTAAGTTAATGAACTTATTCAGAAAAGAAAAACACAAATACTTGATGATAATCACAGTAAATTTGTAAAATTAACATATTTTATGTGTTTGGTGGAGATCCAACTCATTTGAGGCAGTTTTCCGCTAGGTGCTTAATACAGAGAAGACTGAGCCACATATGTGGAAATTAATAAATTGAAGCTCGTCAAACTCATACAGCATTTTTGCCGTTGATGGGTGCAAAAATTTATGGGGTTGAAGTAATATTTAGAGTTGAAATTATAGCAGCTATCGAACTGACACTAATGTTATATTGAACATATGTGCCGTTTAAAGGTAGTGAATTTTGTTGCATTGGTGAAAATTTCGAGTTAATTAGTGTAGTTATTGGTAGGAGACCTACTTTAGAAACAGATGTGCGCTTGGCTGTCTGGGTTTAGTGCGCTCAAGCTTGGTGATCTTTTTGCTGCTGCAGGGCAGATGACAGAAAAGCTCCAGCTTAATATTTTTTATTCAATATTTCTACGGGAAATCGTGTACGTAATCGACAAGGAAAGCTGAACGTACGAAAATCTAAGTGTAGTATTGTAGTCGAGCAACATATTGTTACCCGTCAACAAATTCTGCTAAACATGATGCCATTACGAATATGTATTCAGATTAATCAACATGATTCCAATATCGAGAAAATTAAAATTAAAGATAAAAATCTTTTGAACATTCATTTGGGAATTGAACATTGGAATTTTCATTTATAGCAATGGCATTGTCAGGAGTTTATCAATCGGCCAAATTGTTAGTAATAATAACAATTTATTTCTTTATTATGGCTGAATAATACATTTGTCAATTCAAGTTTAAAGAAGTTGTTGATAAGAAATTAAACTATCTTTCTTTTTCGTGATTTTTCGGCTTTTATGTAATTTAGTTGCAAAATGAAATTTGTTAGTTGAGCACAAGTTTGAATTTTAGCGCTTTAACAGTCTCAAATAGAGTTATAGATATATATATTTTTATGAATAGAGGACTAGTGTGTTTCTTTTTGTAGTTATGAAGTCGTTCATTTGACCATGAAAGTTTATGATATAATATAAGCATAAATACATGATGACGACCAATTAAACATTCAAGTTTACAAGAAGATATACCATTATTCTCAATGAAACAAAATGTCGGTATTCTGACACAAATATAGTTAAATTTTTCTCACTTGAGATCATTTTCTCAAATATTTCTCAATTCTAAATCTGATGAAATTTATGTCTGGTATTACATTAATGAATCAATTATTTTCTGTATCATTTCTCTTCAATTGACGATTAATTTAGAACCATGATGGATAAGAGGAATAATATGATCTAGCATTAAATTACCAGAATTATACCATAACATTATCTCTAAGAATCATCCTTACACAGATTTACATCGCAGCGCTTCTTCGGAAGGAAGCGCAATTACGCCCGAGTCATTGATATCGCAGGTCGAGACGCGAGATCAATTATATAACTACGCAATGCATGGAGCTAGCAGGTTTAATATAACCTGTGCCATAGAGAACATCCTATGATTATCATTTATATTATACAATCGTTAGCCGAGGCACAACAAGGGAACGTCAAGTTTTAATATCACAACGACCATCGTGACCGAAAATGAATAAAAAAATTCAGAAATTTTATGCATAATTAATATTTTGCTCGTTTTTTGCTACTTATGTCGAACTTGAGTATTCTCTCAGTAATGAGTTTATCGACAATTACTGATTAATGCCTCTTCGGTCATGTAGTCTTTCATTTGCATGAGAATGATGACAAAACCCAGGAGCGAGTACAGCACCTAGGGAGGAAGAAAATTGTTAAGTTTCTTACATTATGAAAAGAGAAGACGTACCGGAAACAAATTAATAGATTTTTCTATACATATAAATGATTGCCAAATAAATTTTATATATAATGTTAATGGGTCTGAGATATTAACTTTAACATAATCTGCCCTCTAAAATTCAGGCAACATATAAATTTCAGCTTAATTGTCTATTTTTGATCAAATCAGACGCACGAGTCGTGCATAACGTACGAAGATTTCATGACTTTGATCAACGAATGTAAACCGGGATTAGATGATAATTTAAAATAAATAAAATATCTTAATTATATGCAAACATTCAAGTTGATGACAGTAGAAGAAAGTGAAGAAGTATGTTCGTGGGCACTGGAATTTACCGTCACAAAGGAGGACCGTCGTAAAGTGTACGCGCCGCCCAGGGTGAAAGCCAGCCTCAGCAACTGCTCTCTCACCCGCATCAACTAGTAAAAGATATACGAGTGAAATTCTGAATCATATATTAAATAATATAAAATGACGTGGAAGGATGAAAAGAAACCTCGGTTAATATTCAAAATGGAACAGAAACTTTAATCTCGAAATTCTCGAACAGTGAACATTTCGCTGCAATTGAAAATAGAAATGAGCTGAGTTTTTTATTCCAAGGGGCAAAAATACTGTAGCAATTAATCACGAGTAAATGAAACTGGGGCGTAGAGTTGCTGCATAAGTTGCTTTATTTTCTAAACAAAGTAAAGTAACATAAACGCCATAAAAGTACCCTTGTAATCAAAAACTTCTTAGTAATTATTTAATTAGGCAATACCGCAGGCAAATGATTGATTATTAATAATTGACAGAAATTAAATGAATTTGTTTCCTAAATATTTCACCTGACGATGCAGTCTTTCGTCTCTGATTCCTGAGGCGGAGTCGTGCACGTCGTTGGCGAGCGTTGTCATCTGAAATGTATAGAAGAAAAAATATATATAATTTTGATCAAAATATTTAAAGGTCATCATTAACTCGTATTTTTACATGATTTTTGCCCTCTGATCGCCATGGATATTAATGGAAAATAACGTGTAATTTTCCTAACGATTTCTGTTGGGATTTTATGGAGGTTAAGTTGATGGAAATTTTATAGCATTTCCTAATGAATCAAAATTGAATTTGAAACTCGAAATATGTTATGTGGTCCTGAAGCACCAAAAATTTTACCTAATACTTTTTAATATCAGTCGAAGAAAACAGAGGTAGATGGGCTCATATTATTTATCTTACATTACCTATTATGTATCTCATATCATGAGGGCTTATGTATAGCTCTAGTACACTCTTTTTTTTATATCATTGCGATCATGAATGCTTGAATGATACTACTTATAAGGATACTACTTATAAGGATGCTACTTAGAATGATACTACTCCGTCTCGTGTTTCTGAAGCGAACTCAGAATTTGATTACGTAGGCGCGTGAGATTTGAATATTATTGTTTAATATATATGAAGATAAATTAGAAGATACAATAAATCCAAAGTAAATCATTGGAATCAAATTCAATCGCAAATATCTCGTTCGAAGTTAAAAAAATTGAAAGACTTGATGCATAAATTAATTTTTGGTCGTATAGCTACTGTCGATGAAGAAACGATCAATTTTTTTATCAATTTAACGACAAACGATTCATGTGGCTAATTCATCTCGTAAATCTGTCTCAAAGTTTGTATGTCTGAAGCCTAGTGCCGCAGTACATTTGTTTATAAAAAGAATCCCGCAGGTAGCAGTGAAAATTCCATTCATAATGGGAGAATAGGGAAGCATTGGATATATTGGAAGAAAAAATGAATGTGAAAATAATTTGCTTTTTGAATTGAAGAACCACTATTTAGTTTTAAAATAATGGCATTTTTCCAAATGCTGAAACAAGAGTCAAATGTGGGTTTGAAGGGATCTCTCTTCAATTAGCACACATAAGTTTTATCATTATTTAAAGGATTCGGTATCACTGTATTGAAGAACTACATTGAAGAACTACACGGATTATCAAGCCAGTCAATAAATAGCAAATATTTAATAATTTCGTGCACATCATCAACTTGCTTCAGAATTGTTCTCCGGTTTCGTACAGGAGGAACAAGAAGCCTGCAAGAAGTGTGATCGACACGGCCAGCATATATAGAAAATATTTAATAACTTCGTGCACATCATCACCTTGCTTGAGAATTGTTCTCCGGCCTCGTACAGGAGGAACAAGAAGCCTGCAAGAAGTGTGATCGACACGGCCAACATATATAGCAAATATTTAATAACTTCGTGCACATCATCACCTTGCTTGAGAATTGTTCTCCGGTCTCGTACAGGAGGAACAAGAAGCCTGCAAGAAGTGTGATCGTCATGGCCAGCATCTTCTCTCTGACCGTCACGAAGAGGTAGACGTAGCATGCGATGTTGGCAACCTCGCCTATAATGCGTACCGTCATCGCCCAAGATAAAGTTCCGATGAAAGATTCCTTAACCTGGAGAGTCTTTACAAGAAAATAATATTATTCACACATTGTTTACATGTTTATAATGCAGATAATATTTTGAGATAAATTTTTCCGAAACTATTCATCGAATATTCTAATATTCCAAAGAATGTTCAGACAAAGGATTTCTTCGCCTTGATAATCTTTCAATGATTGAAATTATTCCTTCAACATTAGATAGAATTGTATTACATTAATCATTTGAATGAGTGAACTTTCAGAAAAAATTCATTGCATATCCTAATTCTTGTTGTTTTTTAGAGAAAAATCATTTTGTTGCTATTTTTCATTCACTTTTTGTGATAAGGTGAATCGATTGTTTCCGTTTATGTGAATCAGGAATTGTTTCCGTTTATGTGAAATAGAGTAAACTTCAAGGAGAAAAGAGTTGGTTTTATATTATTTATCGTCAAATTAATCTAGAAGAACTAAATTTCTGATAAAAACAATAGCAGTAAATATTATTATCGAAAATATTGAACATTTCAACATCTTAAGTTTTCAGAACCAAACGGCATGGAATTTTTGACGATTAAATCAATTTAATAATATGCAATATTCCGACAAACTGAGGGGTTTGGAATAACAAACATGAAATTCCTGAGGAAAAAATATCTCTCCCTTCACCTTCCTGAGGAACCGTTCGCAGAGCAAAGCATCTTCGAACTGAACGTCGGTTTCATGTTGCAAGCTTGACGTTTTCTTCTTATACGAGTAGATCGCATCTGTCAAATAGCGGCAACGGAATTTTGCAATTTTTGTTAATTTGCGGCTGAAGTCACGAAATATAATTAAAAATCCGAAAAAACCCCAGTATGTCAGTAATCCCATTATTCGTACAAACATTTCAGCTGCAAACTCTCCGCCAACATTCAGAGCAGTTGTCCATAACTGGAAAGTTGTGAACAGGGAAGCTACAAATAAGGCAAACATGGGCTTATCCAAGTCACGAATTTTCCATGTCATAAACGAACGAATCTTGACGTCTTTTTGGCAGTGCATCAGAAAATGAAGCACCTTGGCCAATCCCTGCGAGTTGAGTAGGAGCAAGAAACTACTTGAGGCATCGCAAATACGACGAAATATCAGGAAAAAAATTCAAGTTTGTGCTGTATTTCTTCTCTGGAGGACAGCACCACAACACAAAGATAATATTAAATTGAATTGTCAATCCATAGAACATCCAGGAAACGTGAAGCCTCGTTTATGCACAATCGAAGCAAAGTAAACCAACCACATTTAGAAAATATTTTTGCACACTCAAAAAACTCATTCTTTACTGATGTATTCGCCTCAAGATGGCAAGACGTGTGTTTAGATCTGTACGAAGCATAAAAATCAGGGAAATGGAAGCGTACGTTGCACCGTTGCACTATAATCAGATGGAAATGAAGCGTAAGTTGCACAATATTTAAGTGGAAGTGAAGCGTACGTCGTTGCACTATAATCAGATGGAAGTGAAGCGTATGTAAAATCATAATCAGGTGGGAATAAAACGAACTTTGCACAAATTCAGGCCGATGTGAAACGCTCACCTAAGCAGCACCATAATCAGGCCGATGTGAAGCACTCGCCTAAGCAGCACCATAATCAGGAGGCGATTAGCGATTGGCTCAGGATAGTCAAGGCTGGTGCGGAGTAAATGCTGTTGATAAAAGTATTTCTTACGCGTATTTCCTCGCGTTATTACTGCGCTTGACTGGAGCGATGCTGGCACACGAGGCGCAGAATATAGCAATCAAATTTAGGTCCTGGCGGCGAAGGATATTTGAATGAACTGCTCCTGGCTTTCTAATGTATTACTTAGGCGTGTGAATATAAATAATACGTCGAAAATTTGAATGTGATTATAAGTTAAGAAATTAATGAGCAGAAACATGAATGAGCAGAATATAAAATCAATTTAATACTAGTAGATGTTCATTGTAAATGTAATTTATATCCAATGAATTGTATTAACGTTATCCATTGCAGAATATCACTAACTTATTTAGATGCGATGCATCATACAAAACGCAGCCACCTTGACCAAACTTGTTAGTATCACATTCGCTCTAATCCCGCACTCTATATACACGCTAGTGTCAGTGGATCAAGATACTCATCATACTAAGACGGTGGGTTAGGAAGGGGGTGAAAATGGTAGCTATACTTCGTCAGACACTGATGCATTTGGAATTTTGTGAGAAATAACCTGATGATGATAGTATAACCTGTTAGAAAGTAACACGATGATGGCAGATGTCCAGATGTCACTTTCACAGAGGTCTGCTTTTTGTGATTGGGATTTTTCATACACGCGTTTCAATCAGTACAGCTTATATACAATTATTTTCATTCAGCCTCCCGCATGAAATTAGTAAAATTTCTCTTCGCTGTGAAGTCTTCGGTATAAGATCAACCTACCCACATTTAATCTGTCGCAACTACCCCAGCACAGTTGACAAGCTATAGTCAGCATGAATCCCTAATGTGGGAAATTTCCCACAGTTACTTAGTTTGTTAATTTCTTTTACTTTGTTTCATTATAATAAGATTATTGTTGCGTTCAATCTAGGGTAAGTTTATTGTTAGGGAGTTTAATTCAGGGCCGGGATTCCGAAGTCAGAAGTTCGAACTGGGACTCCGCGGCATTAAGACCTTTTTTTGTGAACCTACTAACTACCTGTCGTCAGCCGCCGCTACATCATCAGCAATTTTCAACCCTAAGTCTAATCATCTCCCTAGAACTGTGATTTGTCTATTCCTTGGTTTGCGTGCCCGATTTTCTTTCATTTTGTTAAGTTCGCTTAAGTCTATGCTTAATTATCGTGTGAGATGCTTCAGACTTCAATTATCTAATTTATTTTCATATTTAATTGTTAACTTGAGTAGACGAGGCTCTAACTAAAGCTCTGTCGTGGAGTTTATGCCAAGTCGCTTTAACTTTAATCTTACTTCAAACCACCCAATCTTCAACTTTACTAACTGTCTTTCCGTCTGAAGCATCCTCCTTCTACTGATTTCTTCTTTTTTCCTTAAATTCAACTCTTCCCAAAGAGTGCGTTAGCACACTGAGCGGTAATATTATCTCAGGTGATTACATTTCATTTGCCACCAACTAATTTGAATTCACTGCTTTCCGCCCTTGCTAATGTTCCGCATTTGTTTTACTAAAATGAAAATTTACGTAAAATCCATTCATGACAGTATGAACTGCAAGCTGGTGTGTAGCTGGTGGTGACTCGGCCGCTTCCATGCCAACTTTTGCAGCTGTTCGTCTCTAGACGCGGTTCCGGCCCTCGTATCAAATTGATTTACAAATTTGATGAAGAGATTCCGTCTCTCTGCTGCGAGAATGCAGGCCCTCAAGAACTCGATTCAAATCAATTCTCTTGCAAATAAAAGTTTCTAAAGTTTATCTTGCATCACTGCCTATAATTGAATAACGATTGTCTGAAAATAATCATACAAAATGAAAAACGTTATTTAGTATAAACGTCAGTTGCCGCGTGGTAGGCATTCCTTTTAGTCAGATCAGTTTCTAGAAGAGGTTTTTGTTATTCTCATTCACACTTACACCGCATAGTTTTCAATTCCTTGGGCAGGCTTGTATCTTCATAAGGTTTCTGGTATTCTTCCTATCGACACGTCGGAGAATAAAAAGAAATGTCGCTAAAGCGGATCAATGTTTCTATTGTTGATGAGGAAGTGGAAACAGTTTGTGAAATTGATAATGTTGTTGAAAACGTTGCTTCGTAAATATATTTCAATTATTCAGAAAATTAATAAATTTTCGCCACTAATTTATGTTAGGCCATAAATTTTAATCTCAATGAAGGAAAAAATCTGCAACAATTTTCTTGTACGATTCGACGGCCAGGAAAATAACTGAAATTCTATACAGTTTACGACAAATGAATGCGATATTCAGTGAACACCACACGTTCCTGTGAACTAACACGTATAACGTGTTCCAATGAACATGCACGTGAACTAACACCGAGTAATAACATGTTATTGCTCGGCTGCTAGAGACACCTTTTTAGCGCATTTTCTCATTTATGGAAAAAATGCACTATTGTGCTCGCCATGTCCGTCTGTCTGTCTGTCTGTCCGTCCGTCCGTCCGTGACCTCAAGTTTTCGTCGACGAGAAAATGCGCTCTCTGTCACTCACTGCAGTGAGTACTGAGTTATATTTTTTTACACCTTCTTCTGTTTCAAAAATTTGCTGCGTAATCTCCTGTATAGAATTTTCCTACAGAGGAGGCAAGCTTCTTTTGGAATATTCAGATAATAACATCCGAAAAGATTTTAAAAAGTAATACAAGTTTTATCAGGATTTTTATTAGTCAGTGAAATAGTAGACCTGGATAATAATCTTTCTATCAATGGATATCCATTATTATCTAAAAACTTTAAAGAACTCTTTGAGCCAACTGTTAATAACTTCCTCATACTCCAGAAAGCATGATTCAAGGAGGCAGGTTTGAGTCCAGGAAGCGTCTGTAAAGATGTATACTTGGCGAAAAAAAACGGCCTCTAAGCCAACAACGCCTAAAATTATATAGTCATGAATTTTATAGCAATTAATTTTCAACATTAGAGCATTAATTTATTTAACTCAAGCTCAATTTCTTCGATTAAGTATAAATGCACTAAGAGTGTTTTTCGGTGAGCATAAACGAAGGCCGATTAAGTAATCAGTAAGAACTTTAAAGTCGCAAGGATTAGTCTTAACACCATGACACAATATTTAGTTGGAAGGAACACGGAGACCGAAAAATGTATGGTCGACTTCTCGGGTATAACCGAGTACACTTTAATCTGGCAGGCGTGCGACAAAGTTCATAAAGTCACAAACGGGCATCTCGTAAGTCAGAATCCTTACACAAATGTTGTGCACAATAAATGAAGACCAATTTTGATATAGCCTGAAAACAATCGGTATTATTGCAAAAAATCGGTTTTCCGATGCCGACCGGCGACCGCCAAAAATGGATTTCAGATTCGTAATCTACACCCCAAAAAACATA
>NW_025936845.1:31689-44277 GCF_000764305.2 Hyalella azteca | reverse complement strand
AAATTTTGCTTGAAAAAAGTTGCAGATAGGCATCAGCTTTAAACCTTCATTGACCTAATTTTTGAACCTCAATCCAAAACAAAATGGCAGCCATTCCCACAATATGGGTAATAAGGAACATCACCCCGGTTTAATACGGGACACCCCTAGAAACACATCTACAATAGAATCTCAATAATCAAAGGTTCCAGTTAATGAAAAAATCAATTAACAACAGAGAACTATGACTACATTTACCATGCTTTAAAAAAATTTCACTGAATAATTAATGCATCATCAGTTATCAAGAATTGTGCCTAGAATGTCATTGATAGAATTGTGCACCATGCAACAGAATGAAAAGTAACTGAAACAATGATTTATTGCTTCAAAAATATAATGGTTGTGACTTAAATAAATGAATGGCTATAAAAAGATCACCATATGAGTAACTCAAGTTCTGATTGCTTTACGTCACTCAAAACACCACACTATGCGCCAGCAATGATGAGACGTCATAAACTGTTGCCATTTATTTAAAAGCCTTTAGAATTCAAATCAACAAAATTGCCGAATTCCAAATCTGTGTGTTATGAAATTTGGCATATTGTGAGACTAATTCTGACAGCACTTCAAACTTGTACTAATTCGTAATTCCAATGCCCTGTGCTGGAATTCATACTCCCTGTGTGAGCTGTATTGGAATATGACAGCTCGGAACGAGCTTAATTAGAAAATTTCAATCTTTTAATTAAGCTTTTAACTAAGAGCTATTGAGCTTCTTATCAAGAAAATTTTAATTTTTGGACACAGCTTGGGCCTTGGAACGAGCTAGGGTAAACGCGGTATATTCCGACATCCTAGGTAATTCTGTCACCTCTCCAGCTTTTCCTTTATATTAACCTTTGTTTTAGTGACATGCGTTCATTGATGGTTGAACTGGTGACGTCATACATTTGCGTTTCGAAATACTGCAAAAACACTAGGTCTTGGCCATCTAGTGGGAAAATATTGAGATCCAAAGAGAGACAATGCATGCCACGTGGTGAGATCATCCAAAAATGTGTCAAATTTGACAGTTGACATGGCTCTACCAAATAGTGAATAACAGTTTTTATAGGAAGAATATTATGGTTTGAGACTTTTAAATACGTCTGTGAATATATTAGGAATCCTTTAAGTATACTTGTATTCGCTGATTTCAAGTCGTAAATAAATTAATAAATGATTAAGTTGAGATGTTGGATTTAGACACATGAAAACTAATTCCGACACAACTTGAATTGGACACACACAGATCGTTCAAAGCTTTGTACAAAAATTGAAATTTGCTTAATTAAAAGCCTAATAGCTGTTAATTAAAACGCAATTAAGTAGTGTTCAATATTCGTTAGTGTTCTAATTCAAAGCCGTGTTGTATCCCAATACAGCTCACACAGCAAACGGAATTAGAACACGTGGATGTCGGCAATACGTATCAGTTAAATTTGAAGCTCTGACGCAATACGACTCACCACGTGTCGAATATTGCCACACAAAGTGACGGAATATAGGGATTTGGTAGGTTTCCATTCTAAAGGCTTTTTAATAAATATGGCAACATTTTGTGACGTTTCATCATTGCTGACGCGTAGTGAAGTGTTTTGAGAGTCATGTGAAGGCAACAGAACTTACGTAACGCATATGTTTTTTTTTTATAGTTTTTCATTTCTCGATGCGTCCTTAATGTGTCGGAATATACCGCGTTTACCCTATGTGTGTCTAATTCCAAGCTGTGTTGGAATCAATTTTTATGTGTCTAAAACCATCTCTTTACTTCATCATCTATTAATTTAGTTACCACTTAAAATCAGTAAATACAAGTATACTTAAAGACAGATTTTCATTTCACTGAATATTTACGTTTGAAGTGAAATATTTCAAAAGTTAAAGGATACCCAATATATTCAGACATATTTAAAAGTCTCAAACCATAATATTCTTTCTACACAATCAGTTTATCACTATTAGGTAGAGCAAGGTAAACTATCAATTTTGACACGTGTTTCGATGTTCTCACTGGGTGACGTAACTGATGTGGTCCTAATACACCATCTGTTTGATAACTTGACATATAATATTCAACAACCAACGCAAGTCTTAAGCCCCTTTCACACAGGACAGTAAATACTGCCAGCGTCCAACGGTATTTATCACCGAACCTTAGTGGACATCCGAAATGAGCACTGCTGTTCACACAACGGCTTTTACGGCAGCGTCCGGCGTAGACTTTGATGCCTGACGCCCGCGTGTGTTGTGTTAAAACTGCGGCGGTAGATTGGCCGTGACCGGTGACAGTTAAGCTTGCAATGGCATTCAATGCAATCTTTCACACTGGGCGGTTTTGACGCCACATCCTAGTGTGGTACAGACACTACTCTACAGAGTACAGACACTACAGAGTACATACAGACGACAGTAAGGCCATATTTTAGGCGCATAATAAACAGCACTGCATGACTGATATACTGATATTGCTACATAGTCACTTTTCTAGTCTCGGTGAGGATTTTTATAGCCTGTTGGGGGCTATCTGCCGTGCCGAGACCGTCGTCTACATAAAAACGCCTTTCAACGAAGTCACGAGTTTCTGGGGAGACTTCAAGGTCTGGACAATTGACTGCATGTCGGAGTCCGAGTGTTGCGACTGCAGGGCTGCTGCAGTTACCAAAAATATGGACGTTTGCTCTAAATTGGGCGAGTCTGTTCTTGGCATCATTTTTGTTGAACCAGTAAAATCTGGTAAAATCCTTGTCTTGAGGCTGTAGGAAAAATCCATGGAACATGGATTCAATGTCTGCCGCGAATGCCACGGCTCCAAGTCTGAAGCAAAGAAGTACTGCACGTAAGCGGTTGTTCAGGTCGGGGCCCGCGAGCAATTCTGCGTTAAGGCTCGTTCCTTGATACTTGGCCGATGAATCGAATACCAGTCTGACTTTCTGTTTCTTCGGGTGCGTGACTGGGAAAATTGGGATCCACCAAGCCTTGCCTGGCCTACTCGGTTCCAGTTCTTCCAGAGGAACGGGTTCTACATGTTCCGCGTCGAGATACTTCTGCATCACTTCGATGCATTGAGATAATTTTGCTGGTTCTTTCTTGAGTCTTTCCAGGGTGTTGTGCGTCCGGTGAAACACTGCCTTCCTGTTGTCCGGCAGCACTGGGTCGTCTTTTCGGAAAGGTAGAGGCATGGTCAAATTACCGACTGCGTTTGTCGAGATGTTGCTGGAAACTACGTCCAGGAATTTCTGGGTTTCTTGTGATAGGCCGGGGTTCTCATCGTCGTGACGCTCCTCGAATGTGTGTCGTACGTCCGGGATTTTCCAGGGCTTCTCTGGTCGGTTGAAACACAGTTTAGACCGGACGCTGAGGTCATGTTGATCGGTGTGTACGGTCAGGACTTGATGTCCTGGTACGGGAGATGATTTGTTGGAAACTTTGCCCACTAGGGCCCATCCCAAGGCTGTGTGGACAACGAAGGGAGGCTTGTTGCCGTAGAATTTGGTTTTCACTACATATCCGCTATCTGCGCCGAGTAGCAGGAGTATTTCAGCGTCCTTGTCGGGTTCACGGAAATACTTGGTAAAACGAGCAATGTGTTTGTGAGCTTTCACGACGTTAGGTTCTGCAATCAGCGATTTGTGCTGGGGAATTGTGTCAGACGTGATGAGATTTGGCAAGAGGAAGCTTCGTTCCTCATAAGCTCCCTTTATTTGTATGCCACTTATCTCAACTCCAGTCCTTGTGCTTTGGAGATTGTCCATCGTAAAGAGTTTGTAGTCGACCAGAGGCTCATGGATGCCAAAGAAGTCTGCAACCCTTGGGTCAGCAAAGGATGTATTGCTCCCTTCATCTATAAAGGCATAACACCTCATGCTTTTCGAAGAGCGAGACGGGAGGCAGATGTCAACTAGAATGACCTTGCTGCAGATGCGTTTGACAATTTTTGATTGACGTGCACGGGTTGTTGTGCACAGGTTGATGGCTCCCACGGTTTTCCTGGGAGAATTGGCTGTTTGGTTATTAGCAAGGGAAGTCGGTGTTCGCCTCACTGCCAGAGATTTATGCATTGCGGTTGCATGAGTGTGCTCGCATTTGTCGCACTTGGGCTTTTCATTGCAGTCAGATTGTTTGTGTTTCCCGAGGCACCGGAAACAAAGACCATTCAAAAGAAGTATCTTTCGTCGATCTTCAAACAGTTTATTTGCAAAAATCTTGCAGTCTTTCAGGAGATGCGTTTCAGAAGGGTGAAGCACACATACGTCTCTTCCAGCGGGGTTGTGAGCTGACGTTTCGGGTACGGATTCGGTTTTTGTAGCGTAGGTCCTTACGTCTCGCACCCTGGTGTCTTCGGTAGACGGGATCTCGTAAAGAGGGTTAGAGTACATGTTCAAGTTTTTCCTGATGAAGGCAACGAAGGTGGCAAATGCAGGAGTATGAGCATCTTGAGACTTGTCGTCACAGCAGATTGACCTCCAGCTATGCTGGATGACTGGTGGGAGTTTGAGCCATATTTTTCTTATTCCAGTTCCTTCATTGTATCTCTGCAGGCCAGGACATGATGGCATGTTGTAGAGTATCATGTCGCACAGCCTGATCAGCTCCTCTAGTCTCTGTGTCTGCCTGGGGTTTTTAATTGGTGCAAAGTTGTTGACACGAGCGGCTAGAGCAGTTTCGATGCGGATGTTAGATCCAAATTTGTTTTTTAGTGCATCCCACACATTTTGCAATGCAAGATCTGGGTTGCGACTACCAATTGCTCGGTATTCTTCAACAATCTTCTGTGGTTCTCCGATGGTGTCGGCTTGCAGAGCCATTAGTATTTCCAACGATGTCAGGGGCAATCCTCTTATCTTCGCCATGAATGAGTCGTGCCACGTCTGGTACGTGTACGGGTCTCCATTGAAGGGTTCCGGCGCCTTCTGAAACAGCATTTGCTTGATGAGGAAGAAGGAAGCAAAGTCGGGGGGGTTTTGAGTGACAGCTGAAGAACTAGTAGGAGAGACATGTGAGTTGACTAATGCATGAGGAGGGAAGGAAGTAGGTTGTTGTTGGTGGTGGGTTCCAGGTGACGTTTCTTGCTGGCCTGGGGGCACAGATGTGTTGAATCGGGGTGCGTGAGAAGAAAGGTGTTGGTAAGGGTTGGAGGGCGCAGTGGTGTTGGGTTGTGTAGAGAGATGTTGTGAAATGGGTGGCGATTGAGGCAGTTCCACCATGGGGTTCGAACCAGGTTGATTCAGATCGTTTTCTTCTATTGAGAGCTCAGCTATAGAAGGTTCCATTCACGGCTGATTGGTGGATGTCCGGAGAGTTCCAAGGCGTTCGATTCAGGGCTTATTGGTGTACAAAATTTGTGGTGCACGGCTGCGCTCCCTCCGGGTACAGGTAGGTGGCGTGCAACTTAGCAGATAGGCTAGCAGCAGTCGGTCGCAGTGCAGACTGCAGGCCACAGAAAATAGATAGGTGAACTTACTTCTAAAATAACTCACTAGTATAATTTCCACAAGTCTTCAAATAAACTTCCAAAAACAATGCCTTCTTAAACTTTAAAGGCTTATATTTCTTTTGTAGACACGAGAATAGTCAGACTCAGACCTCCTGACTGCGTGACTGTATGACAGCTTCCCGCAAAGTGCTAACGTACCGGCTTACGTAAATTTCAACTGGACGCTTGCCATTTGACCCTCGTCTATAGTGTTGGCGAAAATTGTTACTAGCAACTACTAAACACCAACACCAATCTTATTTATAAAGCAAATGTCTGGAGTTGTACGTTAATGCAAATAAAATGAAAGCCTAGCACTATACGGACCGGATGACAGTCAAGTATTTTTTTTCTAGATGCTTTGAAGGTTGCCGTGACAGAGGCACAAACCAGCCCGATCTCTGTCAGAATGAGTAAGCAAAGCAGCAGACTCGGAGCTGTGCTTGATTGGGTCGATAATCCAGACAAACTCAGTATCAATTCGATTTGTCTTTGTAACCACACACTTGCTGCAGGTCTCATAGCCAAAAGCTATTCCTGTCTTTCATAATCGATTCGCCATGCCAGACTGAAATAAAAATTTTGATTGGTAGGAAAATACTTGAGGGCATGTGCAGTAAAGATTTCAGCTGCTATGGCTGTGTTCAGCCTCTGAAGGCCAGTTTACACTAGGGGCAACGATATGGGCGGTGAGGCACCTGCTGCAGCGCCTCACCGCCCACAACTGTTCACACTTATTTTTGTACGCGGTAGCTCGAGACAAAATCAAATTGGAGACGCGGTAGCTTTGAAGATTAATTGCCAGTTAGACGTCAGTGAGGATGGGTGTATCCGAAATCGGGCTCCGGGCCATTGTTCTCGGGTGCGCTGTTGTGAAGAAAAGATGTATGCGTTGCCATATTTGGGTGAAAAAATGGTTGCAAAGAAGAGAGGGGGCTAACACAATTAAATTTTTCAAATAATTATATTGGAAATTTTGTTCCGTATAATTAAATTCATGTTCCGTTTTAATTTAACGGAGACCTTGAAGAATAAGTATTGATGTCAAAGGAACTACGGAAGCATTTAAGTGCAATTACGGAGTGCTGTTCTAACCGTTGAGGCAAGAGGTTCCTTGTGCTAAGCTCCCGTGACAGTAGCCGGCTTCGGCCGGCTGCTACGTCATATTTTCTAGATCTATCTAGTATCTTTTTTGAACTTTGAAAATGCCGTACTGTCCCGCTCCGAGGCGTTGAGCCGGCGGATGCCATGGTGCGACCAGCTAATAGTGGGGCTGTCTGCCCTGGAGTGGTGCTCTCCGCCCCGGTGTGGTCTTCACTTTGGTGGCCCCGTTCTGCAACCCTTCAGCCATTGAGAAATCTTGAGTTTTTTTTTTTTATCAATGCACTTAATTTTGTACAAGAAAACATAATTCAGTCAAGTTCCTTCAACTGTTCTGACATGGGGCCGCATTGAACCAGTCTTCAGAGGCCCCCATAAATTCCAATTAAAGAAAGAAGTGCAATTACTCTTGACAGCTTTTGTGCGGAGGACCGAATCGACACTTCAGCGATCTCGCCTGCGAACCCGCCTGCGCACTCGAATGCAAAGCCTAATTTCACTTTCACATCACCCAGCCATAAATCCATCAACACTGAACGGATTTCATTCAAACTTGAAACATAAGTAGGTATTACTGATGCGCTGTGAAAGGAATTATTTCAGATTTTTACATCAATTCCTTTTTCATTAATACGGAAAACCTAGCTTCATGTTCAACTCTCCCAGCCATAAATACATTAATAAAATAATAACGAACTGATTTCATTCAAACTTTAAACATAAGTAGGTATTACTGATGTGCTGTGGAGGGAATCATTTCAGGTTTTTACATCAACTCGGTTTTTATTAACACGGAAAACCTAACTTCACGTTCATCTCGCGGGTTAGGTCCTGGTCAGGTTAGGTTTCATTATTTTGTAACATTAAAAAAAGAACTATGCTGTCTTAACCTAACCTGCGTGTTGTCGTTTTTTAGCTATAAATTTTTGAGAAAAAAAACGGGTAGCATTTTTTAACTCAGGCTGGGTGAGTTAAACGTTAAGTTAGGTTTTCCGAATTAATAAAAAACGAGTTGATGTAAAAATCTGAAATAAATCCCTCCACAGCGCATCAGTAATACCTACTAATGTTTCAAGTTTGAATGAAATCCGTTCAGTATTAATGGATTTATGGCTGGGTGATGTTAACGTGAAGTTAGGTTCTGCACTCGAGTGCGTTGGCGGGTTCGCAGGCGAGTTCGCTGAAGTGTCGATTGGTGGAGGAGGATACTCTAAAGCCCCTTTCACACAGGGCAGTAGATACTGCGCGCGTCAAAAATGCCGCGGCAGTATTTACCGCGCAATCTTTCACACGAGGCGCTTTTACTGCTGGGATCTATCAGTCTTGCAGTGCTTTATGCTTCATCAGTCCATCTCTATGTTTATGTAACAACATGTCTATATGGAAATCTATCTCTACGTGAGAATAATGTAAATACATCTCTATGGAAATACCTATATATTATTTTATGGAAAATATATCTTATATGAAATATATCTCTATCACTTCAAGGATATATATATTTATCAATGTATATCTTTATGTTTATGTAACATTATTTATGTACCGATATTTATGTAATAATATTATGCTATATTCTATGTCATGCAGTGCTGTTTATTATGAACCTAAAATATGGCACCACTGTCTGCTAGGATGTGGCGTCAAAAACCGCCCAGTATGAAAGATTACATTGAATACCAGTGCAAGCTAAACTGTCGCGTCAAATCTATCGCCGCAGTTTTAGCGCGACACACGCTGGCGTGAGGGGCCTAAGGCCCCTTTCACACAGGGCAGTAAATACAGCCAGCGTCCTACAGTATTTACCGCCGAACCTTAGCGGACATACGAAATGTGCACTGCTGTTCACACACGACTGCTTTTACCGCGGCGTAGAATTTGACGCCTGACGCACGCGTATGTCGCGCTAAAACTGCGGCGGTAGATTTGCCGCGACAATTTAGCTTGCAATGGTATTCAATGTAATCTTTCGTAATCTTTCATACTGGGCGGTTTTTGAAGCCACATCCTAGCAGACAGTGGGGCCGTATTTTAGGTTCATAATAAACAACACTGCAAGACATAGATTATAGCCTGAAAATTGTCACAGAAATATCGGTAAATAAATATTGTTACATAAACATAAAGATATACATTGAGAAATACATATACCCTTAAAGTGATAGAGATATGTATATTTCATAAAAGATATATTTTCTATAAAATATATAGGTATTTCCATAGAGATGTATTTTCATTATTCTCACATATATATATTTCTATATAGTTATATTGTTACATAAACATAGAGATGGACTGATGGTGCATAAAGCACTGCAAGACTGATAGATCCCAGCGTTGAAAACCGCCTCGTGTGAAACATAGCGCGGTAAATACTGCCGCGGCAGTTTTGACGCGCGCGGTATTTGTCGCCCTGTGTGAAAGCTGCTTAATGGTGTTCTTGGCTGCTGTATTGCTCACAGTGACCAAAGTGCAATTCACTTCCTATTATCTATTTGATTTCAAGCATGCTATGGGCCCTTTTTCAAGTTAATGCATGCCACGTTGCTCTTTTGGTCTGACCCAATACTTTAAGACGTCTCTGACGCATTAATTAACTTGGCAGTATTGCCGGCTTTCGAGACTTTAATTTACTTTACGCCCTGTAGCTCTTTAACCCTATTAACCAACTTAGTAAAGTTGGGTCGGCCAATAATTAAATTACTAACCATTGCACTCAATTGCACTGTCAAACAACTTTGTACCTCTAAATCTAAATGGATTTCAAGCCACTTCTAAATTGACCCCAGCGGTAATAATTTAGAAGGTTAGTCTCTAATTAGTTTATCTTAATTTGCATAATTGATCCATATATCTTGTGACGTCGTTCGTCACTCGTCAGATTAAACGCACTAAGTTTTCTTATCTTCCTCTATTCTTTCTTCAAATCTTCACTCATCCCTGCGTTCACTCCCCAAGTGCGTGGAAAATATCGCAAAGATCAACGAAATTATAACCATGTGAACGCAGCGAGCCCTCAAGAGGTTCCCGCGTTCCTAACAGCGTTCTAGGAGTAATTATTTTGAAAGGATTATTTGTCGCATAACTGGATGTACTGATTTGATATTTTTTATGCTATTTGCCTCACCATTGCCGTTATAAGCATTCGAATGTTATGTAGCAATGTAAGAGAGATGCCGTTCCGTTTTCTTCGATTCAGTCATAAAGAAAATTTTTGCGGGAAACTACATTGTTCCCGGCGTTGTCTACACGGCATCCCTGCAGACTTGTGATTCATTACATCCCTTTTAATATGAAGTATTTTAGGTAACTTCAAGATATTGTCATCTAAACTTAACCTCCTACTTTATGATCTCAGGTACCGTAATCGTAGGCCAAGCCCAAGTTCCCAACCACAGCCGTTGGCACTAGAACAGTAAGCAAGCCCAACCCAACGTTGGCACTATTATCGGAATCGAATCCCAACCTAGCGTTGACGCTATAACTGTAATTGAAACCCAACTCAGCGTTGGCGAATTTAAGCATAAGAAATTGAATATCAAGACTAGGTAGATCTGGCCTAACTCATTGAAGCTCGGAAATCTTAAACGTAATTATCGTCAACTTTGTCGTCTCTTCTTCTCGCCTGCCAAAACCACCTCGTGTGAGTAACAAATGAAATATCGCGGCCATGCCGACATAAACAATTCCTGTCATGTCAGTCGTAATTTTGTTATCGAGAAGTCAATTAAGAACGCTCATCTACAAGTTTAGCACTTAAGTCTAAACAATGAGTCTAGCCTCTGCCTAGTGTAAGTTCCATGTAAGTCTTTCTCGACCTATTAACTTTTTTTTTTTTTTTTTTTCAATGAGTCTAGCCTCTGCCTAGTGTAAGTTCCATGTAAGTCTTTCTCGACCTATTAACTAATATTAAATCTTATTTCCAGCTTACGTCACTCAGCTTACGTCACTCAAGTATATGATATAAACGGGAGAAAACCAACTTCGATTTTCCCTGCCCCGTTGAGCCCGCACAAGTTTGTGTCATATCTTGATCCGCATAATGAATTGAATCCGATACGATAGCCTTTACTTGTCTGTCCAATCTGATCCTCAACCGTTAATATTTACAGTAAAACCTCTGGTATTCTCGTCGAATCTCTTTTGCCGTGTTTTCCATTCCAAAAGTGCAACCAGCGCGACATTATTTGTGCTGTAAACGTTATTTCATTTGTTGGACGGGAAATGCGTTCACTGTCATGTTTTGTACTGCTGAATTGAAATTGTTGGGCATAATTGATATAATCATTTCTTAATCTCCGGCATTCATTTAGTAAGGTCAATTCTTCTAATTTCAGTTTCCTCAACTGCATCCACTGCAGTTCGGGTATTCTACTTAGCTGAATCCGAAGTTTTGTTCACTGGACTTTCCATAAAATTGTTAGCAGCTATGCTTGTATGAATTCCTTACAATTATCAGTTGCGGATGCATCAGACTTTCAAAATTATACTAGACTGCCAGTGGACTTGTTTTACAGTCTGCTAAGGAAAATAATGCCACTCATACAGAAGCAGGATGATGGAATTAACATAACATAGTGATGTCGGCGCTGAAGTGTAGGCCTGATGTGGCCTGTCGCCGATTCTTTTCCTTTTCGTGCCTTGTTCATAGATCTAATAATTTTTCATTTGCATAAACTGAATTTTGATTATAAAGAAAAATTTTGTGTACTGATTGCATTTATTGAATTCTTCAAGTGCGATTTAAACCTTCAATAGGCAAAATTTGCAAAAATTCACAGAAATAAATATATTGTATAATACTTCTTACTTTCTTGAAACGGTTTCTGAAATTTTAATTTCTGGATATTTCAATGCTTGCCTGCTAAAGGGTTAATAGAGTTTGAAGCACTGCAAGAATTAGTCTCACATTAGGCCAAGTTTAGTCACACATAGCATCAGAATTAAGGGATTTTGTAGGTTTGAATTCTAAAGGCTTTTAAATAAATATGGCAACAGTTTGTGACGTTTCATCATTGCTGGCGCACAGAGTGGTGTTTTGAGTGACGTAAAGCAAGCAGAACTCGAGTTGTGCATACGGTGATATTTTTATAGCCATACATTTCTTGCCATGTCCTTAATGTGTCGGAATATACCGCATTTGCCCTACCAATTATTAATAAAAGTGCATAATCAGGCTAGGGTAAATGCTAACTGATGATGGAGCTGGACTCCGAAACGTTTTCAATATCGATATGGTGAATTTTCTTGGCGTTTTCTTTGCTTTTAAATTCCTCCTGTCTCCAACGCAAGGGAATTTAAAGCCGGACCAAAGAGTGACTCTTCAGCCCTTGTGTTAAAACCAATACGGAAGTCACCGTCAAGTCGGCACGTCACCCATAATTATTTCGACTTCGCGGCGGTGTTTCCGGTTACACAAGTATACTCACGGTTTATCCAAGGTCCCCGAAGGATTACTAGAATTTGAAACAAGAACCAACACCAGGGGCCACGGCTTTAAACTAAAAAACCGCGCTGCAACTTCCCAAACTTGCACGCACTCGTGACAACCAAATAAACATATAACTAGAAACTAAGCCAATAATAATGAGCCTCTGCACCATAGTAATGCTAAGCTCTATGATAAATTATTGCATCAGTTCTTGAACATTTTGGCGCACTCTACCGCCATTGTTAGTTGTTACTTGTTACACTTTTTACACAGTCGGTAATGCATGGAGAAGAGAGGTGCACGAACCGGTCGGCTCCGGCGTGGAACAGCGAACACGCTGACGTGTCCTCAATTGCCAGAGGACGCAGATGGTATGCGGAGAATGAAATACAGAATTTTGTAATCTTACTGTACTTCTTTTCAGTCCATCTTCACATGACGTGCTCTGCAAAACCTGTCTCTTATACACATCTAGATGTGTATAAGAGACAGTTAAAGCGGTGAGTTGCGCGTTCGAGACCGCAACAAGCTGTGAATATTATGCGATGTTAAGAAT
>NW_025936845.1:0-29678 GCF_000764305.2 Hyalella azteca | reverse complement strand
ATGTAGCGGTAGCGCTGTAGCGGCAAAACCTCGTATCGCTACTTAAATATGTAGCGGGCGCTACCGCTACCGCTACATTGCCTTAAATGTAGAGCCGCTACCGCTACCGCTACTGAAAATGTAGCGGCCGCTAGTAGCGGCCGCTACATGTAGCGCGCTACTGCCCACCTCTGGTCTATGATTACAATTCTGAGTCAGCCGGTGGCAAGCCGCGATGTGGTCTCCTGTTACTTTTGCCTGTACCAGATGAAGGTTGCATGGATTAGGCCATTAGGGTGATAGTTATATAGGTGGCTGTTCAGCCTCCTTGGAGAAGTCCCTGTAGGTGCCTTCCCGCACTTCCTCTTTGTGCAACTAAAAACTAAAAAACTGCGGTGCAACTCATCCATGCGACATGCAACTCATCCTTCGAGTCACCGACATGTGGAACAGCCTTCCTGAAGATATTGATGAACGCGTCCGAGTATGAACGCGTTCAAGAATAGACTAGACAAGGCCATGCAGGAGCACATGTTTAGTCTTGAAATGCCTCGTATCATACGGAACAACTGAAATCTTGAAACGATTTTAAACTTACCGTCCGTTGAAAATATTTGATCAAAAGGCCATGGCCAGTCTAGTCTCGAAAAGTACAAGAATCGGCGACAGGCCTTTCCAGGCCAATTCTTCAATGCAGAAGATACTATACTAATGTGAAAAGTGCTCGCCACTCTGGAGATGATGGCTTTGCCGTAAGTGTGTAAGCAATAATGGGGGCCAACTTCTTGCCGGTGGACCACTAGGATTCCCGTTACATAAACTACCTACCGTCCGTTGAAATATTTGATTTAAAGGCCAGTCTTTTAGATCTGTGAACTATATAGTCAAGTAAAGTACAAGAATCGGTGACAGGCTATAGTGACTCGAATTTATATATCGCACTAGTATTTCTCTTGAATGTCATAATTTATTTATTAAGCCTTCAAACTCGTGATTATCAACCTCTGTAACAATATCTTCCTTAATTATCTTGATCTCGATTGTTATTTCGCATATCATCATTTCACTATTACTTAATTATAAAAGAATTGGTCATTAAATCTTGTACATTCTTAAGCACGGATAACGCTCGTGCAATTTCTGAATGATTAAAATTCAGTAAACGACGAAATTATTTTAGATTTAAAATCGTACCATTAATTATTGTGAGTTCGTTTTAGACCGCGCTAGCGAGTAAACATTAGCCAATCGCTTGTTAGCGTCATTTGCTGGACGACGTCGTGGGGTGAACAAAAGATAAGAGGTAAGATGCTAAGTTTCACTAGAATTCAACTTCTATAATGTAATGAAACATTTCAGTATAACTGTCATAAGTAAATGCTAATTGTGTTTTCTGTATTCTTATTGTTACTCCATTATGTTCATGTCATGCTTGTATTCTAATGACCCACCATCCTCAGGTGTTGGTCGTGCCATCATTCTTCAACCCATCAATAAACATACTAAACCTACATAGTCTTACTCAACCCTACTTAATACATATTTTCTACAATCAATAGAAAGAGGAACGGTTGTTATTACTTCTGAATCTCAATTCACACTTCTTAAACACCCCCTTCTAAAGTGGTGACCCCAGAGTGACCTGATCAGGCTAAAGGGCCCCATGGTTTGGTTTCGGCCTGAAACTAGAGTCATTCAATTATTAAATTTAGAGGTAATGAGTTCGTCACCTTAAATTTAACATGTCATTATGTCAATAAAGGTCCATTATGACTCAATGCGTTATATCATCAATAAACCACGATCATCTCGTAAACATTGATCATCTGATAAACATACTACTAATTAAAGACATCAAAATAAAAATCAGACTTTGCAATGAGGCAGACTTACCAATACGACGTGGACGCTTAACTACGTACAGACTTGACTGAAGCTCGACGCGCACTGAAGACATGCCAGGCTGCCAGGCAGCCAGCCACGGGCTCGGTTTATAAGTCAATGTCGGGCCATCGAACGTACCCAGCACCGGGCTGGCGGTTGAGGCCCCCCAGCTTAGAAGTGAACAGATGCTTCTTCGTAGTCAGATTATGCATATTTCAAATTGAGAATGGAAAATAATGTGTCCTATAATTATGTATTGATGTCATCTAAGATGAAGCCGTTATTGGCAATTGTTTCCCCAAATTAAACAAAATATTTTTAGGTTGCCTTCTGACGTGCTAGAGAAATAGACACGAAATATCGTTAGCGATCACTGTAGGGAAAATGTTATGCATCGTGATACTCATGATACATCATGATACGCGTGTTGCATCATGATACGCGTGTTGTATCATGATACGCGTGTTGCATCATGATACGCGTGTTGCATCATGATACGCGAGTTGTATCATGATACGCGTGTTGAATCATGATACGCGTGTTGCATCATGATACGCGTGTTGCATCATGATACGCGAGTTGTATCATGATACGCGTGTTGTATCATGATACGCGAGTTGTATCATGATACGCGTGTTGCATCATGATACGCGTGTTGCATCATGATACGCGTGTTGCATCATGATACGCGTGTTGCATCATGATACTCGTGTTGCATCATGATTCGCGTGTTGCATCACGATACGAGTGTTGCATCATAATACGCGTGTTGCATTATGATACGCGTGTTGCATCACGATACGAGTGTTGCATCATAATACGCATGTTGCATCATGATACGCGTGTTGCATTATGATACGCGTGTTGCATCACGATACGAGTGTTGCATCATGATACGCATGTTATAGTATGGCGTATTACTATAACTTATCCAAGTTATCAGGTGCCATATATCTGACCACACTTCAGATGACAGGCAAGCCGTAAATGTCTGACAGGCACTCTTGTTACCCCAGTCCGTACGACGAACTAGTTAATTAATTTTCAATAAGTTGAGCTGAATTATCAAGTCATACTTTCCGTTAGGAAGGAAAAATCGAATTTCTTCGTTCCCGCCCATTTATTCATTCTAGTGCATCAATTGCATGAAAATTTCTTACAATGTACTTAAAGTAAAATTGTCATTAAAGTCTGAATCACAGTTGTTTTGGCCAGTGAACGTTCATCTTAAACCTTGAGGTCCTCCAATGCAGTTCAGATGAGTCGCTTCCTTCACTACCTCGCAGGTGCTCAGCGTTCGTTGCCACCGGGACGCCAGGAGGCCGTGACAGTGGGTTGCGGGAGGCAGGAGATTGTAACCAAAGTGGGACAGCCTCGCATTGGGCGAGATGGTTTACACGACAGTCCAAGATGGTTTACAAGATGGAATACAAGTTACAAGATGGTTTACAAGTTCGTTGCCAGCCAGGCGTCCGTGACAAAGGGTCGCGGGATGTAGGTGACTGTAAAAAAGTGGGACTTCCCTGCATCGGGCGAGGTTTACTTGACTCTAGCTGGCAAGTGAGCAGAGGTGGTCGATTAGGTGCTCAGGAATTTGTGAAGTCGTCTTGAAGGCCTATAGAGTAGAATACAATTTCTCAGCTCTCCTGTAGACAGAGCTGGGCGGCGCTTCTTTGAAATGTACCGCTACCGCTGCAATTGCTTAAATGTAGCGCCGCTATCGCTACTTGAAATGTAGCGGCCGCTACATGTAGCTCGCTACTGCTCACCTCTGGACTAACAACTGACATGTTGACACTAGTAACAGGCTGAGGTTGACAACATTGCACCGAAATCTTTCGTACAATTTTATTCTGTAATTTATATTATGTATGTATCATGCTGGTTTTTAAATAATATTTAATACTATTAAGTAAAATCTAAAGGCTTTATCTATAAATGTAGCGGTAGTGCTGTAGCGGCAAAAACCTCGTATCGCTACTTAAATATGTAGCGGGCGCTACCGCTACCGCTACAATTGCTGAAATGTAGCGCGCTTCCGCTACTGAAAATGCAGCGGCCGCTACATGTAGCGCGCTACTGTCCTCCTTTGCCTGTGGAGGCATTGCAAAACCCCGGTCCGGCCACGTAAAGAAATCCCTTCTACAGAGACTGAAGATCCAAGAATTATTGTTCAATGGGAGTATTTTGTAGAGTAAACTCTTCTTCTCCATTACTAGTAAACTCTTCTTCCTTTCTATAGGAGGTCTCCTACTCACGTCGCTCCTACTCTCACTTCAAACCGCGTGACCGGTTCCAACCTAACCTCATTGGCTGAAGGTAGGTGGAGAGTCTAGACTAGACAACTTGAGTAGGAATCCCCCTAAAAAATGGGAGGAATGGGATACTCAGAACAATACTCACATTGAACAGTAGTTTGTAATTTTAGTAGAAAACACGCGGAGAGAGTTATAAATCCATCTGGCTGTTCGAAGAATGGCAAAGGGTTCAAGGAATATTTTATTTCATCAGTTGTAAGAAAAGCTAAATTATCGACTTATTGAAGAAGTAGGAGTGATCTATCCCTAACATGATAATAAGTATAATTTCCCACCTCGTGAGAATAGTGACATCTGCACATTCAACAAAGAACTATATTAAACGATAGGTGAGTATCGAACGGTTTGCATAAATTACATCAAGCCGCCCCTTGAATTTCTGTTTGTTTTAGTGAAAATAACTATAATTATAATTACTTTGACCTCAATAACCTCTGATAGGAGTCAAATAGGTAATTATTGAAAGTAGTCGGGCACTTAATGCCCACAACAACACTACATCCTACATGCCTTTGTAACGACGTACATCACGTGACTCCGGCAACAACACAACGTGCCTTTGTAACAACGTTTATCACGTGCCTCCGGCTACAACATCACGTGCCTGTGTAACAACGTTTATCACGTGCCTCCGGCAACAACACAACGTGTCTTTGTAACAACGTTTATCACGTGCCTCAGGCAACAACACAACGTGTCTTTNACGTGCCTTTGTAACGACGTTCATCACGTGCCTCCGGTAACAACACAACGTGCCTTTGTAACGACGTTCATCACGTGCCTCCGGTAACAACACAACGTGCCTTTGTAACGACGTTCATCACGTGCCTCCGGTAACAACACAACGTGCCTTTGTAACGAGGTTCATCACGTGCCTCTGTAACATCACCACGACAACGTCACGCCACGTCTCACCCCGCGTAGCCGCGTGCATCTCACCGAGCCGTCAGCACCTCGTCTTCACTACTGGCCCTGGTCGCCCAATTCCTCCCGGGATCATTATCATCGAGCAGGTCACGTGAACCTAATCGAATAAAGTGTTAATTATTAATTGATGTTGTTGTAATTAACCGACCAATTACATCAGGCCCCCCTCAGCAATTTCAGTCTGTCCTATAGAAATAAGTCTAGTTACCTTGACCTTAATATCCATGATAGGAGTCAAATAGTTATTAGACGTAGTCGGGTGCTTAAACCCCCACAAACTCTACCGTGAGTTGATGGCTAGTAAAAGAGTATTGTTTCAAGCTGGTCATGCCGTTATCATGTAAACAAACAGGTTGCAAATTGAGCTTGCGCCATGTTCGCTCTACACTTCAGCTTTCAACAACGCCACCGTTTCTTCTCAGCGATGCGAGCCCCACACTTTGTGGAGCGTTGATTTTGATAATTAACCACTGATAGTGCTAGTGAACGCTATCATCTTAAAGTTGAGTTAAATTAGAGTGCAATAAAGTTGAGTTAAGTTAGAAAAAGTAAGAGTGACGCAAAATCATAGGAGTGACGTAATATTAGTGGTGCTAGCGATGATGAAATGGTCATCTTTAGCTGCATGGCCTCCGATTTTAGGCACCGTCGAATTTTAACTGCTAGCTGCTAGTCTCGAACCCGAAACTTACTGCTAAAATCTTGATGCGCTTATCCACCCGGCCACCTCGTTGACGTCTTAAGTCTTGATTTTGACTATTAATTTCACCAGTTGCAGGTAGTTTCAAAATCCTAACTCGCTGCTAAAATTTTGATGATTTTACCCACAGAGCTACCATGATAATGTCATCACTATTCTTAGTTCATATTCACTCATCAGTGAGTTTTGCTGTGGTTATTTGCGCTCATGACTCACTTGGGACACTATGAGCAGCCTTGTCAGCTGCTTCTTTAAATACATTTTAAGAAATCAGGCCGTTTATTTACAGGACGACGTTAAAAAGCTGTTTTTTGTTTAATTAAATTGTTTTACATCATTGCTAATTAGGAGGAGCTGTTAAATGTGGCTCAATAACAACTATCGCACCAAATCAAGACATTTTTATTCACAGAATTTTTCAACGGTAGTTGAGTGAGGTTTAAACTAAGTTCAATTATACTCAGAGTAGATATTGAAAGTAATGGTGTTAAGATATCCTGTTATCAGGCTCGAAAGTTTCGTACCGTCTTATCGCACGATACGTCAGCATGGAGCCTCACGCTCAGCTAGTATGCTAGGTGATTGAGAGGTTGCTTAAGCGCACTGCGAACATATACCTAGTGCAACTGCGCACATATAGCAGTGAGATGGTGCAGGTGTGAGAGAACTGTTTGCCACAGCGCTGGGAAAGGTGAGCACTCGTATTATTTTACAGTTACAGAATAGAAAACCTCTTATTTACAGTTACAGCAAATAAGACCTCGTAACACATGACAAGAACATCTCGTATCTCCAGGCAAATGTCATTGGAACAACGTTTAATCGACGTTATTTTAGCATCAGATATGGCCACTCCCCCTAATTAGGAGGGGAGTGGCCATTAAGGTTCCGGTGGCATCCAAACTAAGGCACATTTCTTGACAATACTCAGAATCTCGATAGACCATACAGAGTTGGCTAGAAATTCTGGAGCTTGCTCAAAGATTGCAGTATTTAAAATCAACAGCAGTTACCTTGTATAATAATCTGGGATGCTTTATTTATATTTAAAAAGTTAACGAACCTCTCGAAATTTAGCTACCTGGCAGAGGAATGTTCGCGAATCATTTGGAATTTCATTTGAGATTCGGGAAAAATGATTCTTGATGTCATAAAAAGTATACAATGTTCAAGCGGAGACGATGAATTGCAGTACAAGCAGGCACCACACATGTTTTGCTGACACAGAAAGATTTGTGGCAGATTTAACAGAAAAGACGACTACGATTATCTCATGAACACTCGCAACAAAATGTGCAGATTTTACCGACGTTTTCGTTCATTAAATCTTTTGGCTTATCTCAAAAATCGGTTCTCCAAAATCTCTTTTAATGGTGAAGATATCACTCAATTAACCACAATCCTCCAGGTCTCTTGGTCGCTCTCACACATAACATAACATAACATAGTGATGTCGGCGCTGAAGACTAGGCCTGATGTGGCCAGTCGCCGATTCTTGTAGGTACTTATCGTGACTTGTTCACAGGAGATCTAAAATTGTCATTTGACCGGATCTTCTCAGGACTGACGATACTTTGAAATAGCTACAAAACTTCCACCGGGTTCGATATGGTGCTAGGCATTTCAAGTCTGAACATATATTTTCCATGGCTTTATCTAGTCTGTTCTTGAACGCGTTCAAACTCGGAGCGCCAACGATGTAATCGGGGAGGCTATTCCACATGTCGGTGATTCGAAGCAAAAAGAAATGTTGTCGCGTGGATAAGTTTCAGCGCAGTTTTTTAGTTATCCACTGGCCACTTTATTAGCCAATCCCAAAATAAATTTAGATAGTATCAACCATGGGGAACTGGCCGGAAGAAAATCAAATTTCGTTTTCTTTTTGAGGGAGCAGAAACTTCGATAATCGATTGCTTATGAAGATGCTCAAAGATCAAGAACTCCGTAGAGCATAACAAACAGTTGATTTCTCGAACGCCACGCAGACGCTATGAACCGTCGGCAACCTCGAGCTAAATACTTTCCTGCAGGGGAGGAGTGTATCTTTATGTAAAAAATACCTACGCTTATCACTCATCATAAAGTTTCAAATTTTATGTTTAGTAACTGTATGCACGATCTCATTCGCAGAATATAACACATTCAGACGATGGCGACCCCACTCGGACCGAGTGCAGTTAAACCCATGACGGCTTCGCCATCTGACACGGCTCAGCAGATGGCGATTTTGCACAACAACATCCTGGGATGCCTGTACCTTGGCCCCAAATATATGGCCAAGTGCGTGGACTTAGAATGCAGGGACAAAGGGCCTAATGAAACGTATAAAAAATACATGGAAAGGCATGATGGCTCGGAATTTGATCAACGTAAGTGGCGCAGTATGTGCTCTTTTAATGGACCAGCATTTGAAGTATGCACAACTCCAGAAAATATGGATGTTACGGCCCTGTACAGTCTCCTGCAAAATATATATCGCATTAAATTAAAAGATACAGGATATTCACCAAAACTTTCCACGCTTTTAAACCACTGGAAGAAGCTCAAAGATCTGCGAAACAATTTGATGCACAATGCGACAGAAACCTTGGCTGCCACCAACTTTAGTATGTTGACCTCGGTGCTTCCCGAAATGGTACGCACCGCAGGCGAATATTACGCTCTTAAGCCAGACGAAGTAGATGAATTATTGCAGGAATTAGACGATGAAATCAAATCGGAGTTTTCTGAGACAAAAAAAGAGATCGCTCGCGCTTGTTTTCTCCTGAGTAGTAAAGGAAAAGAGGAGGTTGAAACTAGATTTTTAGCATTCTCTGAACAAGTTTTGCTGCCTTCAAATGTTCACGTGAAGCTCATGGACATTTTTACATTTCTGGACATGGCTCGAGTTGAAGGAAATCTTGAAAAGTCAATTCCGTATAAAGAACTTTTCGAATCCGGCGAAAAGGTAATCATCGTGTCGGGAGTGACTGGGGCCGGCAAGACTACACTTCTCAAAACCGTCGCTCTCCAGTACTTTAATATGATTAATCATGAAACACCAACGGGTCTGAAAGATTTTGAAATGCTTATTTACGTCGAGTGTAGAAACACAGAAATAAAAGATTTCGAACAGGTGATTGAACACCATTTCAGAGTGGTATGTTATGAAATTAACATAGATAAAGTAATTGACGCCCTGTTCCACCTTAAACTGCTCTTCCTTGTTGACGGCTTTGATGAACACAACCAGAATTCCAAGGCAGTGTTGACAGCGTTGTTTGAAAAAGTCTGGCCTCGGAGCAACTGTCGTATCCTCATCACAACTCGTCCTCACAGAGTGGAGGAACTGCAACATTTGCTCGTTGTAAAAAATGTTACTCACGCTGAATACAAACTGGCTCCAATATCAGACCGAGAAAAGCAGATAGAATTCATTAGAAAATACGAAAAAAAATTTAGTGGCAATAATACCCAGACAATCACAATGAGTATGAGTGACTGTTTCTCTCACTTGAGTTTGGACGTGGCAGCCATGTTAATAGAACCAATCAGTCTGCTACACTTCTGCAGCGTCTTCAAACATTCCCCAGACATCGTCACCAAGTGGCGAACACTCCACGACGTTGCCCGCGATACTCTGCTGCTCAGCAAAACGATCGTCAAAACCAAGTTGTGCGATAAATACGTCGGGGACTTCAACCCATTGATCGACAACATTTTTCTGGCGATTGGTGAAGTAGCCCTGAGCTACTTACAGGATGGGACACTCAGCTTTGACGGAAATGTCTTTCAGTGTCAGCTAAAGCAATGCTATGCTAAATTGCGAGACACCAAAGAGTTCAGTGACTCTAAGTTGATGCTCATTCTCTCTTCGATTCTAAAGACGCAGAGGTCTTTCTTCGATACGGATGAAACTACTTACAGCTTCCAACACAAATCATCACAGGAGTATTTTGCTGCGCACTTCGTTGTCAAACAACTCATGAGGAACATTCGTTTGGAAGAAATTTTGCCTCGTGATACGGCTGAGAATCAGTAAGTGAATCGCATATATTATTTTCAATTTTTATCATTTAATAGTTCCAAGCATCACAGTGGGCCTATAAATCTACAATACCTGCTTCAGTGTTTTACACCTTTGCTGGGGACATAAATTTTGTTTCTGAACAAGTGTAACTTTGTTTCACTTTTATATCTACATCGTACATGTGAGTGATGTGACCTAGGCAGCTTCCAATTATTAGACCCTGAATGTTTATTTACTTAAGAGGGCAGGGCTAGCATTATGTGTCCCTTTGATATGCAGAGTTGAACGTTTTCATCAGAATAATTCTCGCAAGTGTTTAATAGAATCTTAAAATTTGACTGGAGGTGAAGGTAAAACTGACTGATATGTAAAGCTTGGTCATAACTCGCATGGGTACTTCTGAGTATCATTTTTGCAAAAAATTTGAATATCTGGCAATCATTCTGTATGATTTTTCTGCAGGCTTCAGGAGGTCCTGCTTTACGTGGTTCAGGATCTCCAGAGCAAGAGTCCTGAAACGCTCACTGACAGTTGGTCGGATTTCCACGCAGCTCTTCGACACGCAGGGCTTACGAACCACGAGCACTGGCAGGCGTTCATGCTACGGTGTCCTTCCGTGACAAATGTAGCTCGCAAGGCCGCCGAACTTTCTTTCAGTCACTGTAAAACTTGGGTTATCAGTTCCGGTAAGTGGAAAGGGAATTAAACGATAGAATATATTTTACTCAGAAATTATTCTGTCCGTTTTTAGCTAGGACGTTAATGCCCCGCGCAGTGTTTTAGATGCCGTAACATTTTATAATTGACTATCTTTGTTACACAATTGTCACGCATAATAGTTTTTTCTTATGTAATAATGTATCACTGTTTTGTAACCCCCAGACCGTACTTTGAATGCCGTTCATTTGATGATCTCGCACAAGCGACCGGAGAAGCTTAACGTCAAAATGCTGCCTATGGGTCTTCTGAACGGTCTGAACGGCAGGCGCTGGGACGCGGTTATTAAGCAGTACTCCGGAGACCTGCTACTGGACCTGAACAGCGGCATAAATCCTTATGATCCTTGTGATGAAGTCATCACGAGACTTGAGATCAGCAGGTTAGGAAATGAGATAAAGTATTGATGAGGAATAATCTATATATTGCTTTAATAGATGCGATATTGCGAAGCTTAGGGTACGCACACAGTGCAAGCAGGTTTGCCCGCGCGGGCAACCTGCTCCAACCTGCCACAAGAATGAACATAGGATAATAATGTAAGTGTTCACAGTGAAAACCTGTGCGAATAGGCCAGCGCCAGGCCTGTTTATTTCAATTTCAGGCGCCAGCCTAAGCAGGTAACCAGCAACGCTGGCAACCTGCTTTCATTGTGTGCGTACCCTAATTATGTAGGTACTGCTCACGCTGGAAATAAATGACAATTGTTTAAACACTTATTTTGACTGATGTATATCGAGAAATTAAATCACAAAACATAACATAGTGATGTGGGCGCTGAAGAGTAGGCCCAATGTGGCCTGTCGCCGATTCCAGTAATTTTCATGACTTGTCCACAAGAGATCTAGTCTCAGGTCGTTTGACCAGATCTTTTTAAAATTGACGATAGTTTGAAATCGCTACTAGAGTAACTAGATTTCCATCGAGTTCGATATGGTGCTATGCATTTCAAATCTGAACGTATATTTTTCCATATCTTCATCTAGTCTGTTCTTGAATGCGTTTTACTCGGAGTGTCAACGACGTAATCGGGGAGGCTATTCCACATGTCGGTGATTCGAAGCGAGAAGAAATTTTGTCGCGTGGATGAGTTGCAAAATGACTTCATAGATGACTACAACGCTCGTGCGGTGATCATTTGGTACATGATGATCGCAAATTCAAAATTACATGATGATCAAATTGGTCGGAAGCTAAATCAAAATTACTCGACGAATTTACAAAATTTGATCTCTGATTGTTCATGCCCAGGTGCAAGCTGGTTAAATTTCAAGGCTGTGTCGCCTCATCCGAAGCTGTACGTCACGTGTCCTCAGTATCAGGCTCCAGCACAGACATGCGCTTGTATCTTCACAGTGTGGCTCCTGATCTCGGCGCTCTACAGCACAAATATCAAACACTCCGTGAGTAACTCATTCTCGATGTGATCGGTAAAGAGTATTTCGAATGCCATCAGAATTAAGGGCTAGTGTAGCAGTGCTAGTAAACAGAAACGGTTAAAAAATTTGTATTATTTACAAAAATTGGTTGCGAATTTAGTAATAATCAAATAAACTTCATTAAAAAAATGTTGCATGGATCTCATGGACTGTAGTGGCCATTCACAGAGACGATGTGAACTCTTACTTGTGTGCTCTGCCACTGCAATTTTAAATGGTTTATTTTATGCTCCAGCTAGGACTTCTCATGCAACTTTTTTAGGCACATATTCACTTTAACTCGTATGTTTTATCTGATTCCTGAATGCACACTGCACACTCGTCACAAGGCTACAGCCACCGCAGAAGTTCCGCCTAGCGCTTCTCGATGCGCAGCCGAAACTTCAACAAACCAAGATCACTGTACATCATTTGTATGTAGCATTCTGTTTCAGGAATTTTCGCAAGCAGTGTTTTTCCGATGGCGATTTCAGCGCATAGTTACCAATCTGTGGCCACTTGTTGGAAATTTTACAATATTAACGCAGTTTATTTCAAAGTATTCCTATAATAAAATTCTTCAATGCACTTTAGTGCCCTACAAACGCATTATTGGATATAAAAAATAATCCTCATAACACAATTACCACGTCGTATGCCATCAGTTAATTGTCATCCAAATTATTAAAAATCTGCATATCACTGTCCGACTTGCGTCATCTACACAGGCGTCTATACGCGCCCCCTGGCGAGCCCTGCCGTTCCGGTGCCACTGCCGTCTCCGCCTGCTCCGTCCCTGACGGTGGAAGATCCCAACTCTGGTCACTGGACATGGGAGGACGTTGCGCGGACTGTGGTGGCTCTTGCTCCTCTTGACAAAAGGTTAGTTTTACTTCAGAATCTTCAATAATTTGCTAACTATTTTGAGCATCTGTTTTCTATGTACTTTTATCACTAAACTTCATACGCTCTCTAGCGTACTTAAACACGGAAAGAAATACAAATTAGATGCAGGTTGGCCTGTGCTGGCATATGACATGCATCCCATCACTGTACCCATTTTTGAGGATGCCATTTTTGTAGGTATGCCGACCTATGGCTGGGGAAATCCTTGCTGAAGGCAGCTGAAGAACAGCGACTGTTGGCAGCCCTGCACGAGTGTGGGGTTAGGACTGCCCAACATGGAGTGACTAAGTGCGAGAGGAAGGGGTGAGGTTTTGGGGGTTGATTAACCTTCCGCAGAGAAGACCAGTGTAGAGGACGGGTTGAGATCATGGTTGACATGTAGCAAACAAGAGCATGATGTCTGCACTAACTCATTTTTCCTGCGATTTATGTTCTTGAAATTATATTTCAATTGTTTTTTACTCTTTAAATAGCTCGAATAACGGAATAACATGATAAAAAACGAAAATATTTTATAGAAGATTCTCTGAAATATTGAGTGAAGAACGAGGTAAGCGTGTGTGGGAGGATTAACTTGTGATTGCGCCTCAGTCTTAGTTCTCATTGCAGAGCAAAATTAGCTTGTTCTAGTTTTTACCTATAAAAAATTTTACCCTCATAGAACAGAAATTAATTTTTTGTACTTGTGAGAGTTTACACATCAGAAGCACTACAAATTTAAGCCCACGCAGCATTCACACTCGTATTGTCGTGACAAAAAATAATTAACGAGAACGTCTCTCCTGCTACAGCTTCAGAGCCACGCTTCATGTCACAGAGAACGCACCTGTGATGGAGCAACCATAGTGTCTAGGCCACACCTTCTTCACTGCCTGCCTCTCTACGGATACAGCGTCAAGGATTAACATTTTACTGAGTAAATGAACTTACTGATTTACTCTCATTATCCGCCCCGCGATCAGTTATGTGATCATGTTTGTGCATTGTATTCGATCATTTAATGGTCACATGATCATATATGGTGGAAGTTTTAACCCACTCACTAGCAAGCCACACAGTGCGGCATCCAAGTTGCACAAAGACTGAATATTTCATGCTGTCCACACGATCCAGCCATATTGAGCGGGATATTACAAACTTTTATTGAACAAATAAGTTCTGCTAAAGATTAATTCCGTGTCAGACGCGGCAATAAAAATACATCTCCAAACATTTCAGAAGTTTTTTTTCTGCAAAATCCAGAGAGACAAAACTCGCGCGTAGTAAAAAAATTCTTTAATGTTAGGGCACAGATAAGCTTCATCGAATTACAATAAGAAATCTTCGAATAAACTGTCAAACTCTCGACGCAAATGTGTAGATTGCCGAAAATTAGCAGAGAAATGCTGACTTATTAGGTTAATTTCGTACAAGAGTTCCGCAATGGAATATTTACAAGATGTCAAGAACACAAATGATCATGTAAGAAATGACCGCCAACAACCGACAATACAATAAGCGCGATGACAAACTGTAGGTCGCTAGGGACGGGCGGATCACTAGGGTCACTACTCCAGCAAGATGGTATCCAGAGAGCCATAGAACAGCTAACTACTTGAAAATATATTCCAACCAGATTTACCTGAAGGCAAAAGTTAACCTATGGAACGAATGGGATTTTTAATATTTTTCTAATTATTAGAACTGTTTCAGGCAAACAGCAGCTAAACGAAGAAGAACCCCAAGACAAATGCAGCACTCACGCGCGGTCACCAGAAATAGCACAACCAATACTTTAGAACTGGCGATATCAAATGGTCGTTTACAGGCAGCTAAGGCGTGGCAATTACACTGTTAACCACTAATCATCATCAGGATAGTTGTACACATAACGGCCACGGAGTCTACATAATGCGTTGGCGTTCTAATGATACGCCACTTCCTGATCGCGTCCTAATATATCTTGTTAATAATTTACCGTTTATTCGGTATCCGAATGACTGCCTAAGTTCCAATAATATGCACGCTGTGATCACTAATTTTGTGCCTCAATAATATACATTACCGATGCACGTAGTCGCCGCCTTGTCGCAGCAGCAATAATAAATTGGTGGATTTCATAACGAACCAAATGCATGGTCCCTGGGTGGGAGCGCCATTGTCGTCCCAATATTTGTAGTTCCTTAGGTGGCCAGACGCCTCTCGTCATACAAGACATTCCATTACTATAGCAATTCTCCATACAATATCATTACTTAAAGTGCACTTTGCAACATAAGTAAATGTAGGTAAAAGGTTAAATTAGTAAAGAATGAAATGATGACAGGTCTCGTATGAGGAGGTGCTACAGAACCGTTCCTAAATTGCCATGGTAATTATCCCCATGAGTAATGTATCCGTTCTACAAGGGTGATGGTAGCATAATTGAAATAGTAATTTAAATTTTGGCAATAAATTTTGGAAAGGAAATATATCAGTTGCGGCAGGGTAAGGTAAACAACGTGAAGAAGCTCGGGTCCCACTAATATATCCGGTGTGGCCTTTGTCTTGGGTTGCATTCAAAAATTATTAAAACTTGCGGTGACGATGGTTACCGTTGATCATGGTTTTGGCTGGTATACTCAGAGCTCATGCAGGGACCCGTGTTCTAAATACGAGTCGTATCTCATTCGAGTATTTCATCTCTCGTCATCCTTGAGGAGATAAGCGTAACCCTGGATAAGAATAATAACAACCATCACTAAACTGTAGTACAAAAATAGTGAAGAAATACAAATAAATTAAATTATTTGATGTGTGCTTTCATCTCTCATTTCTGCATCTAGTTTATTTATAAACAAAAATAAGCCGGAAAACACATGGAGAAATAAATACGCGGATACTCGCTAGCAATTATGCTAATTTTTTTTCTCTTACAAAGTTGCAATGAAATAATATTCATTTGCAGGCTTGTTCTTTATCTCTCGCCTTCCTCAGGCCTCCTTTACTCATCGATTCTGATGAAAACTAAATGCATATCGGTAGAAAATTTTCCCTTACTTGCAGCCTCACATTGCCCTCATCCTAGGATCTAATTTCATATCAACAAGTCTCTTCAATTCTATGGCTTTCAATCAGTTCTCAATACTTGTATTCTAAATTTTCTCTAATTCTCTGACACATTTCTTTATTTTCGCCGCTTCCTGCCGCTCTTCTTGCGCTCCCTCTTCTTTTGTTTTCATTTTTTATCTTTCTTGTCAGTGCCCGTAGACGCGGATGTATCCTTCTCCTTATCGCCTTTTTCTTTCTTCTTATCGCCAGTTTTTTTCGAATCACTTGCGTCCTTCTTCGCCGTACTTGTGTCCTTTTTTGAATCACTTCCATCTTTCTTTGAGTCATTCGAATCTTTCTTATTATCACTAGCATCTTTCTTGTTGTCACTGGCATCTTTCTTGGTATCACTGGAATCTTTCTTAGTGTCAGTCTCCTTCTTCTCAGCGTCGGTGTTAGCCAGCTTGTTGTTGATGAGGTTGTGGAGTGCGATGACGGAGCGCACCAGCGACGCTAGGTACATCACCAGCAGCTGGTCGTTGGTCTTCACAGACAAGCTCGTCACCAGGCCTGGGTTGCTCACGTCAGGGAGCAGGTTGAACATGTCCTGGAATACAGGAGGTGAGTTAGAGGGTTAGGGGAAGTATTGGAATGAGGAAGAAAAATTAGTGGGTTAGAATGGACTGAAATACGGGGCCAAGTTCGTGGACGGACAGTGTAATGAAACGTGAAAGTCATTTTAGGGGAATGCAATGCAGGGAGTAAGTTAGTGGGTGCGGGGATGCATTGAAATGCGGAGTTACCGAGTATAAGCTAGCGGCCGAGCAATAACCAGCTACTCGGGAGACATGTTTTATGTTGGTGAATTGTGCTGTCATGTAGATGACAAGAGCAGGTAGACGATGGTGAGGCTGCCAGCATTACCTGGAGCAGGTAGACGATGGTGGGGCTGCCAGCATTACCTGGAGCTGGTAGAGGATGGTGGGGCTACCAGCATTACCTGGAGCTGTGGTAGAGGATGGTGGGGCTGTCAGCATTACCTGGAGCTGGTAGAGGATGGTGGGGCTGTCAGCATTACCTGGAGCTGGTAGAGGATGGTGGGGCTACCAGCATTACCTGGAGCTGGTAGACGATGGTGTGGTTGACAGGCAAGGTACCATCCAGAACTTGCTGCAGGTAGCTGCGTACGTGGGTCAGGTGCTGGTATAGTCCACGCAGACCCAACACCTGACTTGTCAAGCGCTCTCCCAGCGACCCATACACTGTGTCCTGCACATGAAATACTATGGTGAGACCAAACAAACTGAGGTCTGTGCATGTACAAGCATGATAACTTCTTACAGTGCTTTGTGCAGCACACCCTAAGCTGAAGTCAACCAGACGGAAATGATGTAATTTGCACAACTACAAGTTATCATTTACTTTGAAATTGGACTTGCACTCAAGCCTACGTTACAACCCCTCAACTTTTACTCCCGTTTCAGCACAAAACATTAACTCTGAAATAAGATGCACCAGCAATTATTATTGTTTAATTATCAACTCTCAACATTAACCCTCTACCACCATGTCACTCTCCGGGAACATAACTTTCAACTTAAATTATAAGTAAACTATTGAGTGTAGCAACATGAGGACGTTTGTACGCAACAGAGAACAATTTAAAGTCGTACATGGAGACAACCATCAGTGCAAGTCATTTTGTGCTCACCAGAGCCTATTCTTTTTGGGAAGTATGCTTGTGACAATGTTGCTCTGGTTACTCATGCCAGGCGGTAAGGGCTAAAACATACATTTAAACTAATGACTTACCTTAATATCCCTGAGAAGATGCTCAACGCCAACCTCTTCAGCCTCTTCAGCACCAATCTCGCTTGCCACATGCTCGAATGTCTTGCTGGTTGGTGTGCCGTCCTGTATTCACAAGACATTTTAGGCGTTTATCATTGCCTAGAATTAACACATAGTCCTCTACAGATATTTCTCTTGAGTGAATAACACTTATTTGATAGCTGTAAGCTCAACACTCATGTTCTGCAAGGGCCTATTTCGTGCCACCATCACAAATTAATTATTAAATTACACTGATCTGCTACACATATTGCTATGCATCTGCTACAAAACTGTCGTCTCCTGAAAATCGTGTCACTGTTCCTTCACATACTTGCATTCCCAGTTACTTCTACAATAATTAATTAATTATTGGGAAATTAATAAGTACATTTCCCTACCTGGAAGTTAATGCTCAGTATTTGCTTTTAGTTTAAAATTAGTATTAGTGCATGAGCATTGTTGAGCAAGTGGCATTTTGGTGAGGTCTGCTCACACCAGACTACCAGGCCCTGAGGCTTGACACTATTTGAATCCATTTTATGTGTAGTGAGGGCCTTTTATTTTACTTAATATGACAAGAGGCTGAGTACATAAATGGCAACCACTTTGTATAGAAATGACAAGCAGCTTGAATGCAACTCTGTACTTGTACAATTTTCCGTCTTTAGGATAAGCTCCACACTGGAGCTCCTTTAGGATGAGCTCCATGCCAGAGCTCCTATAGGATTAGCTCCATGCTGCTCAAGTTCTACCTTCAGTGTCCTGGTCCCACACTGCTCATAACCTAAAGTGCCCACTGCCCAGGGCACACATCACCCAGAACCTACATCATGAACCTCCTCGACACTGTAGTAGGCCTCAGTGGGGAGTCCCACGTTCCTGGCCTCCGTGTCTATGATGACCAGCACAGAGTTGCTGCAGTACCGCCGCACCAAGTCATTGATGGCGATGTCGTTCTGGCGAAGCTTTGGGCCTGTCAAATGATATAAATTAGCTTTGCTCTCCATTAAGGTAACAATGAAGGCTCATAAAATAATTATACAGAAGAAACCAGTTGAAACTTGCTTTTCTTATTATTTACTAAACACACACACGGCTTTCATATGAATATGTGGTCAGCCAAATAAAAGAAAAATAAAGTGTTGTGGTTACATAGTATGGCATTTTTGTCTTGCTTACACAACTCTTTCATTTATAAATACATACAGCCCTTCATAATTTAAAAGTAAAAAAGGGCTTTTTGCAATGACTGCTTCAAATTAACTCATAACTAATTAACCTACCCTTAATACTCAACACCCTATAAATTCGGAATTCCAGTGAAAAGGCTCTGCACCAAGCCACATTACTCACCAGGCTCTGCACCAAGCCTCATTACTCACCAGGCTCTGCATGAAGCCTCATTACTCACCAGGCTCTGCATGAAGCCTCATTACTCACCAGGCTCTGCACCAAGCCTCATTACTCACCAGGCTCTGCATGAAGCCTCATTACTCACCAGGCTCTGCATGAAGCCTCATTACTCACCAGGCTCGGCAGCAAGCCACATTACTCACAGGGCTACACACCAAGCCTTATTATTAATCACCTGAATGATACCAGCCAACAATTTTCTCTCTTGCATTGACTTTCTTGAACATCTGGTATTTGTTTTCCAAGTAGTCATGGTCAAGAAACCAAACTTTTGGATCTCGTTCATCTTCATCAAATGGAACTGCACAACAAGCAGAACATTAGTTTACAAACACGAATTATTACAAACTTTAAAGAAAAAATGGTTGCATACTAATATATATGAAATTCCAATAACTTTAATTTTTATCTAGCAAATGAAATATGCTCCTATATGTACACTATTTGGTTATCTTGCATGCCATAATGAATCATAATCAAACAGGTACAATGGAGCTATGCATCAGAATGCATGTGATGAAACCAGGATATATCAGCAATAAATTCTTAATGAGCCTTTAATTGACACTATCATAAGTCATATATACTTAGGAAAATTTCATTCAAATTAATATTAGATGTTTTGAAGCCTATACAGCAATCCCTTGATTAGCACGGTTTTGAATACCGCGGTTTTGATTAACGCGGAAAAAAAATTTGCGACCTACCCTTAATCTACGCGGTGCCAGTTTTGATGAGCGCGACTTTTTTTTCACAACGCATCATTTTCCTGCCTCTAGCCAGAGGTGTTACGTTCGTAACAAAAGTGTTACTTTTTGCTTATTAGATCTTATGTTGTTACTTTTGTTACAACTTTTGGAAAAATTCGCCAAATGTTGTTACTTTATGAATTTCAGCCAATAATTCTTTAAATAAGGTCCTGTTCCGTAGGCACTCGTGCTGACTACAGAGTCGGTTTAACCGCGCCTTGTCTCGTTCATAACTCGAATGGTTGAGTTCGGCAATGTTTGCCGGTAAGTGCGCCATGCCAGTGCTCTAGTTACTCGTTAGCCTTCAACTGGTCAAGATTGCTGCCATATCTACTGCTCATTTTTATCAAACTAAATAATTTTCCTTGATAAATTACCGTCATAATTATGGACAAAAAGGGAATGCTTAAACGTAAAAATATCACTTTGGAGACTAAGCTTGAATGATCAATTGAACTAAGCAAAATATGATAAATTTTAGTAAAAAAAAAATTATTATGTAACTTTGCTATTTTTGAGGATTCATTATAATTATTCCCGTATATTCTTAAGTTTGATTAGCGCGGTTTTGCTTAACACCGTAAAACTCGGGGATTTATCAACCGCGTTAATCAAGGGATTGCTGTATATAAATTTATATCACATTTTAGATTGAAAACTCCTTGCCATTCCATTAGAGAAAAAAATTCTTAAACTTCCAAATTCATTTCTTTTCTATTGTAAAATATTAATTTTCATAAAAAATTAAAATAGTGATCTTTTGACATATGTGGATCAAATCTGGTGCTGGTGTAGAATATATCTACCTTCCTTCCATAACCTTCCAAGCAGCAACTAGGGCTTTCCTTGCCATTTTTGGAACCATGAGATTCCCGCTAGATGATTTACTTATATATATATACAATGTCAACAGTGACTGAACACAAGTGCACAATTGAACCACAACTTACCACAAGTTTCCAAATGTACCAAAATTATAGCTTTGTTGCCTTAAGATTTCATTTATAAGTTAGAAAATTCCAATCCTGGATAACATCAATGTTGTAGACTATTATGTATAAGCATTAACTTTGCACATTGATCACATGATATGATTATAACCTACCATTTTGTAGGTTATAATCATTTTGTACTATGGTGCATGAGCAGCAGTTTGTACAAAAAATATAGAAAGTATGCAAAAATTATTACAATGACTTCCATGATCAATCTAATAGTAACCAGGATAGTAATTTCCCTACTTGTTTCTGAAATCTCGCGGCTCAAATGTGACAAATTTTCAACACATTTGGAATCTCACGGCTTGAATGTGCACTTTTCTTAGAAATTAGATAGGAGGTAATTCATCTGGCAGAAACCTCATGGTCCCAGAAATGACGGGAAAGCTCTAGTTGCAGCACTAAAGGTAGATATTTTCCATGCTTTCATTCTTCAACTAGTAGTCCAGTGGTTTAAGTTCAGACATCAGAGTACCAAGATTGGAGTAGAGAGACATGGGTTTGATCCCAGCTCTGTGCAGTGTGCACCAGCCAGTTTATGGTCATAATAGGCAAGGAGGCTGGGTGGCAGTGTGGAATTCCAGAGGGGTAATATATTAACTGGTAAACATAGCAAATTGGAAAGCAGGACCCAAAAATCTGTAATGTCCAGCACACTTCTACTTTCAGTCCATCAACATCACTGATGAGTCTCTGCAAGATGCCACAGCCGTTTCATTGAAAAAAACAGCGCTTGCATCATCACAGCAACAAGAATCCAATCAATGCTTGAACGTGTCCAATGTAACAGTCACAAGAATCCAATCAATGCTTGAACGCGTCCAACGTACTGTCACAGGGATCCAATCATCGCTAGAACGTGTGCAACGTCACAGCCACTGGAATCCAATCAGCGATAGAAAGCTAGAAGGGACCACCTCAAATGCACACAATGTTAACGCACTGATGATAACTTAATGCGTAATGCTACAATTCTTATTTCAAGAGCATAATACAATAGTGTAGTTATGTCATTATTGATGGAAATCGCAAAGAATAACATCTTCACTATGTACACTCGCTCACAAATACAAAACTGACCACTGATGCAATCAGCTGAGACATACAATCTCCTTTTGTTGCGATCAGCTAAACAAAAAACGTAAACAATGAAGGTAGCAGGGATACCAACCGCACCGGCGACCAATGAGAAACCGACATCAATATAGTCATGTGAAAAAATGAAAGATACAAATTCTTTAATATTAAAAATTTATCAGTAACTGACATTCAACACAAATCAGAATGGTTTAATAACCTTTGTAATTATTATACATGCATGCAGAATCAATTGTGTGCAACAGTGGCGGGAATCTAATGATGGTTAGTGGTTAGTTCTCATTACGCAATCGGTGGGACCGGGTGGGTGAGGTAACTACAGAACATTACTGCAGATAGAGCTCCCGAACTTCGAGATGATAATTAAGTGAAAACTTTACGTAATATATTGTGAGCCTTCTAAAGTTTTAATAATGAAGAAATCACAAGGTTCACAGAATCTAAAGGTTTTAATGCTAAATTTTTTACTTTCGAGTACTCTATTGACTATTGAGTCTATTCTAGTCAGTCAACTGTGAAGTGTCATGTTTGTTGTGATTGCCTCTTCTTTGAGAAGTTTCTCCAACTGCTGATGAGTTTCTCCTCAATTCGAAAGCTGAGGTAACGAATAGGTACCATAAATGTTTTTTATATTTAATTTGAAACTATTATGTTGGGAGTGAATAGTATTTCCTTCTGTAGATCCATCCCTCTTGCTCATCTGTGAGTGACGTGCAAAATTAACAATCTTGCATGGGACCTTCTCTGTGTTGCCTGACTTGATGTTCATACGATCATAGCTACCGTCAACCGGGGCTACTCGGGACAGATTTGAACGATTAGTTTTAAATAACAGTTAATAACTTCTTACGATGAAACATTTCATAAACAAGTTTAGTCTCATTTTATAGCTGATTGGCAGGGCTATCGAATGGCGTTGTCAAAAAATGTGATCATTAACTTCACGTGATCATTAACTTCACGTGATCATTAAACTTCACGTGATCATTAACTTCACGTGATCATTAACTTCATGTGGTATTTAACTTCCCATGATCATTAACTTCGCATGATCATTAACTTCCTGAAAGGAATGTTTTAGTGACAACCAGCCTATCTTTTGGAGAAATAAATCATAGTTTAGGTCAATTACTTTTCATTCTATAATGCCTGGTGCACAATTCTATACATGACATGCTATGCACAATTTTAAGATGACTGATGATGCACTAATTTTTCAATAAGTGAAATTTTTTTCGCTGAGCAAGGAAAATGTGATCAATATTCTTTGTTTTTAATCAATTTTTTTCGTAATTGAAGCCTTTGCTGACTGAGGTTCTACCCTTAATGCGTTTATGGGGGTGTCCCGAATAGCCCCGGGGGGGTGTCCCGAGTAGCCCCGCCGTGCGGAAATGGCTGCCATTTCTTTTTGGAATTAGATAGGCAAATTCTGTCAATTACGTTTTCAAGCCGACACCTGGGTGCAACTTTTATGTAAGTAAAATTTTTTAATACGGCGAATATTTTCTTTGCTACATACCTTAGCAGTTGTAACTTTACAAAACATAGTTTTTCACCATTTTTTCAGGAATTTTTCAAAGCAAGTAAATGTAGTATTTTTCGACTTCCTTTATACTAGATAGATAGGAAAAATAGTTACGTTTACGCCACCATTTTTAGTTTTGTGATATTCCAATTAGTTTTGCTACTACAACAGTTTTACGCCGTGTCATAGGCCTGTCCCGAGTAGCCCCGCCTGTCCCGAGTAGCCCCGGTTGACGGTACCATAACCGAAGCCGATTTCTGATGGCCTGCAAACCTGTTTCTAGTTGCTTGGAATGTTTTTTTCTAAGGCAGAATGCTTTTTTATGTGAATCACAAATTTAAGAATTCCAGCCTGCTGGGCGGTTAAGCACAGCAGAATTTGAGCAGTGTTATGAGTTAGAGACCACAAAATGCTGTGAATGTTCTGTGATGTTGAGATTTGGCAATAGGCATAAGGCCTAATAAAAGCTGAAACTGCTATAAACCGCTATAGTAGTGGTTTTCAATCCTGAAATTGTCACCAACTGCTATAGATATTTAACTTTACTATTTAATTTTACAACTGGGATTAGCTATGTCTAAAAAAACAGATGTTTTAACAACTAGAGTAAACGCGGTATATTCCGACATCGTGGGTACTGGGTAATTCCGACACTTCTGGACTTTTTTCCTTTATATTAAGATTTTTTCTTAGTTCCACGCATTTGTTGTTAGTTGAAATAGTGACTTCATACTCTTGTGTGCCATACTATTGCCAAAACACTAGGTCTGGGCCATCTGGCGGAAAGTGTTGAGATCCAAAGAGAGACAGTGCGCATCACCCAGCGAGAACATCAAAAAATGTGTCAAAGTTGATAGTTGACTACTTGACCTTGCTCTACCAAATAGTGATAAACTGTTTGTGTAGAAAGAATATTATGGTTTGAGACTTTTAAATAAGTCTGTGAATATATTAGGAATCCTTCAAGTATACATGTACTATTTGCTTATTTCAAGTTGTAAATAAATTAAAAGAAGATTAAGTTAAGAGATGGTCATAGACACATAGAAACTAATTCCGACACAGCTTGGAATTAGACACACACAGCTCGTTCCAAGCTGTGTGCAAAATTAAAATTTTCCTAATTAAAAGCTTAATAGCTCCTAATTAAAAGCCTAAATAAGTAGTGTTCAATATTCAATAGTGTTCTTAACTTCTAATTCCATGCTGTGTCATATTCTAATACAGCTAACACAGCAATCGGAATTTGAACACAAGAGTGTCAGAATTATGAATTAGTAGAGTTTGAAGCGTGGCCGGAATTAGTCTCACAACATGCCTAATTTAGTCACACACAGTGTCGCACTGTGTCTGTGTGTCGGAATATATGGATTTGGTAGGTTTGCATTCTAAAGGCTTTTAAATAAATATGGCAACATTTTGTGACGTGTCATTGTAGCTGGCGCATAGTGTGGTGTTTGGAGAGTGACGTAAAGCAAACAGAACTCAAGTTGCGCATATGGTGATTTTTTATAGCCATTCATTTTTTAGTGTCACTTATTTGCTTAAATCGCAAGTTGACTAAAAATTTAAAAGCAAAGAATAGTACACAAAAATTCATATCTTTATAGAAAACGTTTCGGAGTCCAGCTCCATCGTCAGTTCGTAGAATCTAGAACATACATAGAAAGTCACAAATTAGTATAATTGAAAGCACAGAACACAATTAAAATCCTAAATTTACAAGTAATAGGGCATAAAAACCTATCTATTCACAATTTCAAGGGGATAGGAGCTAACAGCTGAATTTAAACTGGGCCTAAGTTTAAAAATGTACAAAGATTCTAAAATACGCAAATCTGAAGAACCGGAGGTAGAAGCTAACACCCTAAAGTCACTGTCAGAAACAGGCACATCACACTGCTCGGCGTGAGTGCGCACAGCCGAATGAGGGGCGTGATAGCAACTGACCAGTCCTACAACTCCTGCCCTTATGCTCAGCGACCCTAGAATAAAGACTGCGTGACGACATCCCGATGTACGCAGACGCACATCGTGCACAACGAAATTGATAAACCAGGGACGATCGCATATGAACAGGGAGCATATCTTTATATCTAAAAAAAGAACCGATTTTGAAACTGTTAACCAGAACAATATGGAGTTTAACGCTTGGAAAGTATCTATTGAACAAGACTTTTAATTCTCTTGATATAGCTTCGGATGCAGGGCCGAAGTATGGAAAAGAACAATAAATAACGTTCCTACTATCGCGCTCAGGAGCAACCTCACGGAATCGCTCTGACATGAATTTCTTGATTTGGGTATACACCAAACTTGCCGGAAATCCATTGAGCGAGAAAATATTTCTTAAAAATTCAAATTCAGCATGCATAGCCTGGTATGTTAAGCAAATGCAAAAACCTCTGTATAATGTTTGAAGCCCATTCAACTTGAACCGGAATGAACAAAAACTAAAGAATTTTTAAGAAATATTTTCTCGCTCGATGGATTTCCGGCAAGTTTGGTGTATACCCAAATCAAGAAATTCATGTCGAAGCGATTCCGTGAGGTTGCTCCCGAGCGCGATAGTAGGAACGTTATTTATTGTTCTTTTCCATACTTCGGCCCTGTGTCCGAAGCTATGTCAAGAGAATTAAAAGTCTTGTTCAATAGATACTTTCCAAGCGTTAAACTCCATATTGTTCTGGTTAACAGTTTCAAAATCAGTTCTTTTTTTAGATACAAAGATATGCTCCCTGTTCATATGCGATCGTCCCTGGTTTATCAATTTCGTTGTGCACAATGTGCATCTGCGTACGTCGGTATGACTTCACGCAATCTTTATTCCAGGATCGCTGAGCATAAGGGCAGGAGTTGTAGGACCGGACAGTTGCTATCGCACCCCACTCATTCGGCTGTGCGCACTCACGCCGAGCAGTGTGATGTGCCTGTTTCTGACAGTGACTTTAGGGTGTTAGCTTCTACCTCCGGTACTTCAGATTTGCGTATCTTAGAATCATTGTACATTTTTAAGCTTAGGCCCAGTTTAAATTCAGCTGTGAGCTCCTATCCCCTTGAAATTGTGAATAGATAGGTTTTTATGCCCTATTACTGGTAAATTTAGGTTCTAATTGTGTTCTGTGCTTTCAATTGTATTAACTTGTGACTTTCTATGTATGTTCTAGATTCTATGAACTGACGATGGAGCTGGACTCCGAAACGTTTTCTATAAAGATATGAATTTTTGTGGACTATTCTTTGCTTTTAAATTTTCATTCATTTTTTGCTGCGTCCTTAAAGTGTCAGAATACAGAATATACTGTGTTTACCCTAATTTTTAATATGGAATATTATTTTTACACATTTTACTTTTGAATAGAACACATCTGTCATCTTTGGAGTGGCAGTGGACATAGTGACAAAGCAGAGGTTTTAGACTCTTCCTTAAGTTCATATTTGAGTCCTATAAGACAAGTAGCCCAGTAAAGTAGGTACCTAGCATGGATATCAGCACTATCATACTTAAGAAATTGGTTCAAATCTTGAGTAAATGAGGAACATGGTGCAATTACATATCAATTTTAAATTACCTTAGTAATTTGAGTTTTGTGAACGCCGACCTTAAATTAGAGGAGCGGCTCGCAGCCTCCGGCAGACAACCTCCCACGCTGACAGTCTTTGTTTATAGTCCGTTACATCTATAGTCCACGACTGGCGCGTAATTAATTCACGTAAATTGTAACAGTTTTGAAGTGCGTTGACTGCTAGGTGCTGTTCTTACTCCGATCTCCAGTTTCTCCTTGAGTGGATTAATGATAAGTGATAACTGACTAAGCTAGTCGTCATTTTATGAGCATAGTAACTTTACTAACTTAGTAAGTAATATTTATTCGTGAATCGTGATCATTCCTGAATAGTTGCATCCAGTAATCTACTTTCATATCTCCCGTAAATGGCTCCATCGCGTAAGTCTCGTAGCAGTTCTCCCTTTCTTGGCTATACCTAACTGTTGACTGATTTCTGCTTCCAGTGCACCCGATTGGAAATTTAAGGTAATGATCAGGAGTACTGCATTTCGAAATTCTCACGGAATTACACCGAGCCGCCATTGCACGGATTTTGTAAGAGATCTTGAACATTCTCACAGAATTGCTATGTTTTCACGATTCATCATTTAAAAGACCAACATCTCAATTTCGTCTAAAAAAGATTACTCATTATGTTGCCTTAATCCTTGAGCGTAGAAAATAAACACCTAAATTGTTTTAGTGCACTGAATTACTGCATCCATTGCATGCGCACCACACCTTCCACAGTTCCACTCCACAGTCACAGTGCACGCTAACAGTTCCGTCTCCTACGATGCGGACGTGAACAGCTACTTTATATAATGTAGTACCAACTCTAATACTATGTGATGTTTCTTACTAAAAACTGATTCAAGAATAGATGTTTTCAAGAAACAAAGGTAAACATTTTAATCATACAATAATAAAGATGAAAATATTTAACCAACTGCAAATTAGTTGATCATACATGTGATGTATTATTACAGTATTTTTTACGGCATACAGCATGAGTATTAACATATTATTAACATATTGAAAAATAAGGATTACACATTAATATAGGCAAAAAGTATCACAATGTATTTTGGTTATGTTGAAAACGCAACATAATAGAATGTTGCCACAGCAAGTGCTCATTATCGTCTTGGACAAATTTACGTCCAGACTCGCGCCCGGTGTCTCATTACCTGAGGAAGAGATCTGCAGAGCCAAACGTTTTGAAAGCCCTGAATCCTGAGATAATTACTACAGTTTCTGTGCTTCTGGAATCAATAATTTTCTGCGCGTTATTAGTTCATATAAAAACTTGATTTTTCTTATTTACTCGGCATACAGTTGAACTTATTTGCAGTTCATTTTCATTATTCAATTACATTGTTCTAATAAATCAAATAACTGATAAGATTTCAAAAAATGTTTTCTAATGATATTGTGTTTTCTAATAGCATAAAATAGCACTTTATTAGCATAATTTCCTCATAAATAGTCAATCAGAACATTAAGGCTTGTAGTCAAAATGCAGCAAAGTCTGAGAGCGAGGTTTTCGTGACCATTGTGTAAAATCCTTGATCTGCCCAAAGCTTGGCCAGTCGCTACCCTCGAGCTTGTACTCTTTGTAATATGATATCCTAGCCAGATCCTTCTTCGCGGGAACTGGTTGCTTTCAGGTGGCCGAGGAATGGCCAACGGTCGGCTATAACTAATTGGATAGGCCGACCACTGGCCACATATTATTCTTCGCCCCTCATCGACTTTACCTTTACCATGCCACCCGTTGTGAACTGACAGTTGGAGTAATTTACGACGTCTCTTTCCCCTCAAACATTGCACGTCTCCATTTGAGCTGCTAGTATGCGGGATTTTCCCTCCGCGTATCAGCAGACTCGATCATAAATATTTTTTGGTGGAAAATATCTATAACAAGGAAGCTGATCAAGGAATGCCGAATATATCATTCAATTGACAATAAAAATTACAACCCGTTTATATCTCAAAAAAAGTGTAAAATTTGCAGACTTAATGAACAATAATATTCAAAGTTTCTTGAAATTTCCTCTCATTAAAACTCTTTTAATACAAAGTTTACATATTTTTTGTTACTGGTCGACGCTTATAAATAAATAGCTGGGTAAGTACGTATGGAAAAATCCATATCGCCATCTCATTTGCGAGTGGAGTAAAGTCTATCCTAATTAGTGAAGAAACGCTTAGGGAAGAGCCGAGCCTGTTCGAAGCCTCTTGGCTTTCAATCAGGGCCTTAATTTAAACATTTTTTCCAGAAAACCGGCACATATATACAACATGTTGTTCTCATCATTGATATGTTTCGTAAACTTCGTTTATAAATGGTACAATATTACGTAAACAGCTATGCTGTCATACTGGATCATGCCATTCCTGATGCTTGCAAATTTTGATGTGTATGAATATTTTATTCTCTAAACAGATTACGTAAATGTATCACTTTAAGTCAACAAGCGATGCCATTGATTTTGCACACATTTGAAAATAATTTTTTCATACCAATGAACGATGGCATGCTAGTGGCAGGGTGGCTCTGTGGGTACGTTTCAGAGTACCATGATTCGAGCAGTGAGTTGTGGGTTCGATCCCAGTTACCTGCAACAGATCTGGTCAAATAGGC